>NC_041382.1:625006917-625011176 GCF_002162155.2 Triticum dicoccoides
GTCGGCGGCGGCGTGGGCGGGGCGGGGCGGGGCTGGCGTCGGCGGTGGCGTTAGAGAGGGGATCGACGAGCGGCGCGAGTGAGAGAGACAGAAAGAGGGGGCTAGTGGACCGCTGTTATAGCTAAATTAGCTATAGCGCTTGTTGGCAAAACACGCTATAGCTAAGTTAGCTATAGTGCTTGTCTAGAAAAAACGCGCTACTGCTAGTTTTTTTTAGTTTTTTTATCTTTTTCTTACCTATAGCGCTTCCCAGGATAAAATGCGCTACTGCTAACTTTTTTTCTTTTTATTTTTTTATTTTTATTTTTATTTTTTTATTTTTCATGTATTTCATTTTCCACGACTTATTAGTTCCTTTTTCTTTTTCGTTTCATTTCATTTTGTAAAACTTCCTTTCTTTTTTTTCTTTCATTTGCACTTTTCTTTTTCTTATCTTTCTTTTGCACTTTCCTTCCTTTAATTTGGTCTGTCGTTAGAGCAATACCACTGTTACCCTCCGGATAATAATTAGTTTGTCAGCTTGGGCGACGACGACGCTTCAGACTGATCTTCTTGCCTCTTTTGTTCGTTGTCGAATAATTGAGCCCATGGTCGTGACTTTTCCTTCTCCAGGGATTACGATGTTTCGTAGGTAATGTAGTCTTCATTCTTCTTTTGACATATGTTTCATCGTCATCAGCAACATCTTCCCTCGTCGGATCACCGTACTGGTCATAGTCTTCCTCGTTGGCGACTCCATCCATTTCGGCGATGCTCCTTTTGCTTCTCCTCACGACAATACAACTGGGATTGATCGGATTAGTTATGAAGAAACATTGTGTCACGTGTTTAGCGTGTACCCATAGCTTATTTTTGGCGATGGCATTGACGGTACCACTATCATCGGAGTCGGGTATACACATGGTAGTGAAATGTCGGTTTTCTCTGTGTACATTTTTAGCCCATCTGACAAGGAACATCATCGCGCTATGCAATCCAAAGTAGTTAAGCTCCTATATCTCTTCGACCCTTCCGTAATATCTTTCAATTACATTCCCGGTCATGGCTTCCATCGTCACCCCTGAGTTTTGGTCATCACTGTTTATATCTTTCTCCTCTGTGTAGAACGTGTATCCGTTGATATCGTATGCTTGATAAGTCACGAGGTTGGTCGAGGGGCCATGTGCTAAGGCGTATATGAGTGTTCCATTCGGACAACCCTCTTCCGGGGGATTAGCCAGAACTCGCTCTTTGAACCAACGCATGAAAGTGGAGTTGTGCTCTTTAATAACTTCAGCGTCCGTCCTGTGCACCCCACGATCACGGTATTTATTTGTGATGGTCTCTTTGTGCAGTGTCACGAAATCTTCTAGGACATCTAGGTGTTGTAGCACTACTAAGTTTGCCCTATGAATGTCGTTTTGTCGGCCCAAGCGTAACACATTCACATCCCTATGACTGTTGGTGTGACCTTCGCCTTCGAGCCTTCCATAGTGCTTGTTGACGGGCAAACCAACAACACGGTCTTTGGTCAGATAACTCTCACAGAAAGAGATGCACTCTTTTGGTCAGATATCCCTGGGCTATGCTTCCATCTGGACGAGACATGTTACGAACGAATCCTTTGATGACCCCATTCATCCTCTTGAACGACATCATGCTATGCAGGAATGTCGGCCCTAGGTCGATGATGTCGTCCACGATGTGGACACATAGATGCACCATGACATCAAAGAACGCGGGCGGGAAGTACATCTCTAGCTCATTCAGTATGACAACGATCTCTTCCTGTAGCCTATGGAGTTGCTTCACACTGATCGACTTTCGAGAGATAGCATCAAAAAAGTGGCATAGGTCAGTAAGCGTCTCACGCACATGTGTGTCCATAATCCCTCTAAGTGCAACCGGGAGTAACTGCGTCATCATCAGATGACAGTCGTGAGACTTCATCCCACTGAACCTTTTTTCTTAGTGTCCAGATATCTGCTTATCTTCCCACAGTATCCGGAACTAACTTTGATTCCAGCAAGGCACTTGAACAATTGATCGACCTCCTTCAGATCTAAGGTGAAGCAAGAGGGGGGAAATATTGTTCTTCCTTCTTGTTTACTTTTTTTCCTCTATCTTCCGTCTCCGTCTCGGTCTCCTCTGACGACCTTTTACCGGGCATTTGGAGATCTTTCCTGATTTTCAAAAATTGCAAGTCTTTTCTTGCCTTCGACCCATCCTTGGTCCTCTCCGGCATGTTCATCAATGTTCCAAGCAAACTCTCAAGGATATTTTTTGTGATATGCATTTGATCAAGGCTATGAGGCGTGTCGAGTATGGGCCAGTATTCCATGTCCCAGAAAACAGATCTCGTCTTCCATACCTTCAACAGGGGCTCCGGCGCCTGTTTCTTCGTCTTTCCCGGCGAGGGGCACTCTTTCTAGTTCTTCAATAACTCATATATTTTTGCACCGCTACGCTTACGTGGAGGACCTCGATGCTCAGCCTTACAATTGAATAGATCTCCACGCTTTCTCCATGGGCCATCCTTCTCAAGCCATCTTTGATGCCCCATGTACATGATTTTCGAAGACCCGCCATCTTTCGATAGCTGCAGAGAAGTTGTATCATCCATGCACCTCGTGCATCCGCAATATCCGTGGCACACCTGGCCAGAGAGATAGCCGTAACCGAGATAGTCCTGCAATGTCGTGATCAGCGCGGCTCTCATGTAGAAATACTCTCCTTTGCTTGCATCCCATGTGTTGGCCGGCATTGTCCATAAGGTCTGTAACTCCTCTTTCAGTAACCTGAGATACAGATTTATATCATTTCCCGGTTGTCTCGGCCCTTGAATAAGCATAGCCATGTGTATGTATTTTTCCTTCATGCACAACCAGGGGGGAGGTTGTACATCCATACAAACATGGGCCATGTGCTATGATTGGTGTTCTGGTTGCCAAATGGATTCATGCCATCACTACTAGCACCAAGCACAATGTTCCTTGGATCATTTGCAAAAAAAAAAATCAAATTCAGCATTTAATGCTCTCCACTGGCTAGCATCTACGAGGTGTCTCAGCTTCGGCTCATCTCCGTCATCTGGCTTCACCCTCTCCGCGCGCCAGTGCATAAGCTTTGCTTCCTTAGGATCTAAGAAATACTCTTGTAGACGCGGAGTGATCGGAAAGTACCATACAACTTTCTATGGAGCTTTCTTTCCAGCCTTTTTATATCGTGAAGCATTGCACTTCAGACAGATGGTTTTTTCCGCGTGCTCGTTCCGATATTTGATGCAATCATTGATGCATGCGTGATATCTAATATGTGGCAGATGAAGAGGGCACATGATTTTCTTTGCCTCCTCGACACTAGTAGGACACAGGCTTCCCGCGGGAAGAACCTTCTTTAGGTACTTCAGAAGCTCATCCAGGCTTGTATCTGCCCATTTGTTTTTTGCCTTCATCTTTAGAAGTTCTAGTGTGAAACTCAAGCGGGTCACCTCAGGATTATTGCAACCATCATACAAAGGAGTCATCGAGTCTACCTCTAGTTGCGCCAGTTTGACCTCCTCTCTAGAAGCAGCTCTATTGCTAGTCGTCTTCTCGCGAAGCAGGTCTCGAACATGCGGGTCCCGCATGGCTGAACTTAGTAGTGACGAAGACGGTGGCGTGTCCGCGTCTTCTCCGCCTTGAACTGCCTCTTCGCCATCGACATTTCCGAGGCCATCTTCCTCTTCGGGCACATAATCGGTCATCTCTTCGTCTGGTGGCCCCATGTAGTTATTTCCTGCCCCATCGACATCCTCATCATCATCATCATCATCATCATCATCATCTTCACTTATCCACCAAGTATGGCCATGCATGAAACCATGCATGAGCAGGTGCGCCTTGAATTTACCACCCTGAAAGGGGTCGAGCGTGACTCTTCCTTTGCAATTTTCGACATGGAGTTAAAACATCCTTCAGTCTTTTTTCATACATGTCATCCACAGCGGATTGCCAGTATCTTTCCACCTTCCTTCCATTGACCTTCATGATCACCTGCGGGCGGAGCAAATATTATAACCACGTATATATGCATGCATGGATCAAATTCATACAAAAATTCGGCATGACCTTCCCTAAACATAGGACATATTGAGTTTGCCCAAAATTCACCGAAACGGAATTGAATCGACAACTCGGCAAAACATAGGCAACTCATGTCACCCACATTATTTCATCAAATACACAATGTAGGCAACCCAAATTATGCCACACATAATTAGGTATATTCTCATATCGCCC
>NC_041382.1:625011725-625084862 GCF_002162155.2 Triticum dicoccoides
GGGAGGGCATTAATGGAGGGAGTGGAGGAGGGAAAATAAGAGGGGGGGAGGGGGCTCTAATGGAGGGATGTGGTGGAGGGGCAAAGAAGAGGGGGGTGATGGAAGGGCAAAGAAGAGGGGAAGGGAGGGCTCTAATGGAGGGGTGGTGGAGGGGGAGCATTGGAACAAGCAAGGTGCAAGGAAAGGGGGAGAAAGGAAGAGGGGAGGAAGAAGAAAGGGGAGGAAGGAGGGGAAAGATGGTAGGTGGGTGGCGGGCATAGCAGTAGCGCGGGTCTC
This sequence comes from Triticum dicoccoides, assembly GCF_002162155.2. Classification (NCBI taxonomy): domain Eukaryota; kingdom Viridiplantae; phylum Streptophyta; class Magnoliopsida; order Poales; family Poaceae; genus Triticum; species Triticum dicoccoides. The sequence goes on from NC_041382.1 coordinate 625,012,002, forward strand.
CTATGCGCGCTACTGCTATGGCAGCTTGCAAAATATCTACGGCTGGTGGTGCACTACCTATAGCGTGGGATAAAAACACGCTACTGGTAAAATTTTATAGATAGAAAAAATAGCAGTAGCGCGTTTATACCAACATGCGCTATAGATCCAGAACTAACAGTAGCGCTGGTTGGGCGACAAGCGCTGCTAATATTTATTGATTAGATATTGTGGTGTGTTACACTTAGCAGTAGCGTGGGTTTATATAACAAGCGATGCTGCTAATGTATACCAGTAGCGCTCTTTCTAGCCAGCGCTACTACTAACTACTAGTAGCGTTGGGTCATAAACACACGCTACTGGTAAACTTCTATGTATAAGCCTTTTCCTAGTAGCGACACGGTCGACGAGGACGCCCCTCCCCCCCACCCTGGCCCCGACCTCCACCACGTCCATGACCAGCACGCCCACCGCCTCATCCGCCACAGGTATGTCGTCCACCGGCCTTCTGCTTCCTGAGCGTTTCTGCCTTTGCCTTTGCTTTGACTCATCGCCGAGTTGATCTTTCGGGCAAGCGTAAAGCTTGCATCCTCCACCACCTCCATATCCGACATGGTCTCCTTCGAGTCCATGCGTCATGGCGAGAGGGAAGAAGAGAGTGGGGAAATGGTGGGAATTTGGTGGAAAGCGATTGGATGGAAGAAGAGAGTGGGGGGATTTTGCCACGGAAACAATGCGGCCATCTACAAAAGTGCGGGCTCTGCCTTAGTTTTCGGTGGGCCGGGGGTGTCGGAGTCCTACGTGGCTTGTGTCTGGACTCCGGCAAAGCCCCCCACCCCCCCAATATGTTTTGATTTTGCAGGAAAATTGCGGTTCGGACTACTCCACAGATGGCTTGTGGGGTTCGAATAGCTATGTCCAAACGGATACGGGCGGTTTGAGGGCCGGCGTTGGAGATGCACTAACATAATTGTATAGTAACAACAAAATGCAGCAGTAGTAATTGCAACAGAAATATCAATAGTAGGAAGCGTGGGCATGGAGTAAGCGATGGGGTTGTTCATATGAGATTAAATAAGCAAAGGTCATAACGTAGAGCGACCGCAAATTAGCTGGAATTAATCAATTGTGTGTAGGTTCAAAGTATTAACACAAAGTGAATACAATGTAATACTCAAGTTAAAGTCATTCCCGTCGATATCGCAATTATTATCACCTTGGGGTCTAGGGTTCAGAACGATAACAGGTGCATACAACTTGCAGATGAGATCAAGAACATAACTATATTCATGAAAACATAGAGGGTTCAGATCTGAAAGCATGGCACTCGGGCCCTAGTGACAAGCATTAAGCATAGCAAAGTCATAGCAACATCAAGCACGTAACATAGTGGATACTAAGGATCAAACCCTAATAATTGAATAGTGAGCAGGAACTATGAACCCTAGAACATGAACAGTGAATAGGAACTATGAACCCTTGAACAATTGAATATTTTGCACAAATTCCACAAATTTGTTAACTTACATCCATGACACAAGCAATGAACCTTCTCCCAGTGCTAATCCCTTCGAAAACAACTAACCTCTCCGCCGGCTTCCCATGCTCACACATCACCATCACCTCTTCTGTTAGATAATAACGAGAAATAAACGAGACAAAGAGGCACATATTTTTATGTGGAAACCCTTGCAGGAGAAAACCACGGATGCACGAAGGCGCAATCACTATAAGGAGGAGTATTACAAGCACGAGACAACATACTGACTTTGGCGCGACTACATGGGTATATATGAGGGCAATACACAAGAGTCCTTGGAGGACAAGTAAACAAGTTGTACTCGTACGCGTCGATGTCAATGCAAAGGCCCACACCGATTGTATTACGTCTAGTCCAACATGGTATAATTTGGATCACAATTTAACAATCTCCACCTTGATCCAAATTCCCTCCGGTAGTCGAAGAAAGTGAATAACTCCATCCAAATCATCTTAAAAACCTTGTGCGTCAAAGTCCATAGGACTAGTGAGAAATACCAACCGAGCGTGAGCAAAGCTCAAACTTATTGCTTGGAACTGGCTTTGTCATCATATCAGCAAGATTATCATGAGTACTTATCTTGCAAACCTTCAAATCGCCTTCAGCAACAACATCTCGAATATAATGAAACCTGACATCAATGTGCTTTGTCCTCTCATGATACATTGGATTCTTTGTAAGATATATGGCACTTTGACTGTCAGAAAATATGGTAGGGTAGGATGAATCTCCACAAAGCTCATAATACAAACCTTTCAACCAGATACTTCTTTGCATGCCTCAGAAATAGCCATATACTCGGCATCAGTAGTGGAACAAGCCACAATAGACTGCAAAGTTGCTCTCCAACTCACAGCACAACCACCAATGGCGAAAACATAACATGTGAGTGATCTTCTCTTATCCAAATCACCAGCAAAATCAGAATCAACAAAAACCAACAAGTCCATCTCCAGTTTTTCCAAACCGTAAATAAGCATTAGAAGTACCTCGCAGGTATCTGAAAATCCACCGAACTGCTTTCCAATGCTCTTTTCTAGGATTAGCCATGTATCTACTAACAACACTCAATGCATATGATAAATCCGGACGAGAAAAAACCATGTCATACATAAGTAAACCAGCTTCACTCGAATAGGGAACTCTAGACATGTACTTAATATCGACATCTGAGTTAGGACATAAAGCCGATGATAATTTGAAGTGTGCAGCTAACGGAGTACTTACTGGCTTGGAATTATGCATATTAAAATGATAAAGAACTTTATCAATATATCCCTTCTAACTTAGATATACTTTACTAGACGGTCTATCTCTGGATATTTCTATGCCAAGTATTTTCTTTGCTGCACCCAAATCCTTCATCTCAAATTCATTACTCAAGTGCTTCTTTAGTTCATTAATATCTGACATACTCTTTGCAGCAATTAGCATATCATCAACATAAAGGAGAAAATAAATAGTTGAACCATTGACAGTTTTCAAATAAACACAACTATCATAATTAGACCTTTTGAAACAGAGCATAAAGGTGTCAAATCTCTTGTACCACTATCTAGGGGATTTCTTCAATACATAAAGAGATTTCTTTAACTTACAGACAAGCTTTTCTTTTCCAGGAACAACAAAACCTTCAAGTTGTTCCATATAAATATCCTCTTCTAATTCTCCATGTAAAAATGCAGTTTTAACATCCAGTTGTTCAAGCTCAAAATCATGCATGGCAAAAATACTGAGTAAAGTGCGAATAGAGCTATGCTTCACAACAGGAGAAAAGACTTCGTTATAGTCAATATCTGGAATTTGACTGTAACCTTTAGCAACTAACCTTGCTTTATATCTTGTCTCATCATTAGAGAAACACCTTCTTTCCTCTTGAAAACCCACTTGCAACGAATAGGTTTCTTCTCTCTAGGTAATTTTACTAAATCCCAAGTGCCATTCTTTTCAAGTGATTCCATCTCATCATGCAGGTCATCCACTTATTACTATCACCAGAAATAATAGCCTTGGAATATGAATATGGCTCAGAATTACCTTCAATTTCTTGTGCAACAGATAAAGCAAAAGAAACAATATTGCACTCTTCAATTAACTTGTCAGGTTTACTACCCCGCCTAACTCTGTCACATGCAAGATTTCAACTGGGTGGAACAATAGGCTGATTTGGAGTGGTAGTGACATGATCATCATTAACGACGGGTTCATCATGTGCATCAACATTTTCTTTACCGGATGTATCACCCGAATCAATAACATGCTCCACCTGAACAGTAGGCTCTTGAACAATAGGTTGATGTTCACTCTCAATGGGAACATTAGTAGATGAAACATCATGTAACATAGCAGATTCATTAAAGATAACATTTCTGCTAATAACAACCTTCTGGGTTTTAGGATTCCATAATTAAAAACCTTTAACACCAGACTTATAACCAAGAAAGATGCACTTAATAGCCCCAGGCTCCAATTTTCCATTATCAACATGAGCATAAGCAGTGCAACCAAAAATTCTCAACTGTGAATAATCAGCAGGTGAACCAGACCATACCTCAATTGGAATTTTCTTATTAAGAGCAATAGATGGTGAACGGTTAATGAGATAACAAGCAGTGGAAGCAGCTTCAGCCCAAAAACGCCTATGCAAACCTGCATTCAACAACATGCAACAGGCTCTGGAAATAATGGTCATGTTCATACGCTCAACAACACTGTTTTGTTGAGGAGTATAAGGAATGGTGTAGTGTCTGACAATGCCTTCAGACTTGCAATAATTCTTAAATTGCTTAGAACAGAATTCCATACCATTATCAGTGCAAAGTATTTTTACCTTCTTTTCGGTTTGTCTTTCAACATAATCTTCCACTCCTTAAATGTTGAGAATGCTTCATATTTATGCTTCAATAAATAAGGCCAAACTTTTCTCGAATAGTCATCAATAATAGTCATCATGTAACTAGCACCACCTAGTGACTTTTTGCAAGATGGTCCCCATAAATCAGAATGCACATAATCAAGAATACCTTCAGTTGTATGAGTCGAAGTGTTGAACTTCACCCTATTGTGTTTTCCGAAGATACAGTGCTCACAAAATTTCAATTTACCAGGTTCATATCCATCAAGAATACCTCTCTTATTTAACTGTACTAAACCAAGTTCACTCATATGTCCAAGACGCATATGCCAAAGGTTAGCAGCATCACAATCAGAATTCTTTGAAATAACTGGAGTAGCGTTACCTGAAAAGGTAGAACCTCAAAGGTAATAAAGACCATTGGTTGAACTTAAGTCACCTTTCATCACAACAAGGGAGCCTTTGCTGACCTTCAAAACACTATCTCCACCTGAATACTTGTACCCCTTTGCATCAAGGGAACTAACAGATATAAGATTTCTCTTCATCTTCAGAATATACCAAACATCTGTCAAAGTTCTGATTGTGCCATCAAACATCTTGATTCGAATGGAACCTATGCCTTGAATCTTGGATGGTGAATTATCAAAACCCAAAACGGAACCAGCAGAAGTAGTGTAATCAAAAGTATTAAACCAATCTCTATGTGGACACATATGAAAAGTTCATGCAGTGTCAAGTACCCACTCAACATTGGTATTGGCACATCCAGCAATAACAACAAGAGCATCATCAAAAATATCATCACGAGCAACAATAGCAGAATTTTCACCTTGTTTGTTACCTTTCCTCTTTTCCTTATTCTGCAACTTGAAATACTCAGAGATGTCATGCCCGTCTCTCTTGCAATATCTGCAATATTTCTTGTCTCTGGATTGTGACCGGCCCCTGTGGCCGTTCTTACTTTTGCCTTGCCTCTGTTTCCATTATTGGGGTTCTTCTCCTTTGTCCTGCCATGAACAGATAATCCCTCGGCTTGGGATGAACACGAACCATCATGAGGCACCATTAATTTCATCTTCTCCTTAGAGTTCAAAGCTTCATAAACTTCATTAAGCATAAGAGTATCATGACTGTATAATGTGGTGTCTCTAAAATTGGTATAAGAACTTGGCAGTGAACAAAGTAACATTAAAGCAGTATCTTCCTCTTCATACTTAACCTCCATTGCAGCTAGATCAGATATGATCTCTTCAAATTCTGAAATATGATTCAAAACATTACCTCCCTCGGGTAACCTGTGCAGGAATAATTTTTGCTTCAGATGCATCTTACTAGTGAGATCTTTTGTCATGCAAATCCCTTCTAGCTTTAACCATAGAGCGGCGGCAGTTTTCTCTCTCAAAACTTCCTGCAAAATATTATTATGCAAATGGAGTTGAATTTTTGACAAAGCCTTACGATCAATTCTTTTCTCCTGATCAGTCCAGTCCTCAATTCGGTTCTTCCCAAAACTATCCAGTGCTTCATCATAGTCGGTATGTGCCAACAATGCCTGCATCTTGACTTGCTATAGGGTACACCTTGTGTCACGGTCCAGCGGCAAAAGATCATACTTCATGGAAGCCATGAGTCGATAAAAAACTGTGCACAAAGTAGTACAAGTCGAAACGAAAAAGCAATTCGGCTCCTAGGTCTAGATGATCCTGGAATCTGGACCACCCATGCTCATCGAGATTTGCACGTACACTTGTATTCTGTACCATATTTTGCCACTTGGAATAAACCAGCAATTCATGTAATGGGTCACGACATTAGCAATAGAATCGACAAAACAGGTGGGGCCCGCGCGTGGTACAAATAGGTCCAACAGTCCTGTACCATGGTGACATAACGGATGTCCACCGACACAGGCCATACCCAACCCCACACATCCGCACTTCCATCGCCCACCTTCCCCCACACGACTCGCAAAATATCTGCGTCACGACTCGATAGCTATGGCCACTCCGGCAATGGCGTCTTCGTCTTCATCCACCCAACATGCGGCGGAGGAGATCCTGCCGCTCATCCCATGTCCGCACTTCAGGGATGAGGTGGTGACGCTCGTGTGTGGCCCCATGCGAATGAGGCCGGGGAAACGATACTACAAATGCATCTAGAAGGATGTAAGTTGGCATACTTTTGTCAGATTTCCCGTTTTTATCCACTGATTTTCTACTGATCCGCTTCATTCTCTCCCCAATTTAGTCTGGCAAGTGCAAGTTCTACGAGTGGCAAGAGGGAGGGCAACACGAGGTGGCTTGCTGCAGATCTAGGGCCGCATTCAGTCCAATCCCAGCCGTGGGCGGTTGCTCAACCAGATCCACCGCTGACAACTCAAGCAGAGCAGCAGATTGCGGCAATCTTAGGGATTGTCAAAAATCTCCTGAGGGTGAATATTCTCATTGCAGGGGCTAATTTCATGGCGACGACTCTTCTGCTAGCCGTGTAGATCATCATTTGTGCGTTCACGGTCATCGGACGCGCTCGCAGCGATTAGTTGTAACAAGCAGAAGTCTGTTTAATGCTTTAGTGTCATGTCCGTTCCATCCTTTTTTAATTTTCTATCACCCTGGCTTTTGTAATGGCGCACCCAACCGGACGTCCATGCATGTAATTAATCATACGGGCAATTAAGTTAATCAAGATGTTTCGTGAAATTCCTGACATGTGCAACCCCCCTTTGCGGCTTTTTCATTTTGCGGATTTTTTTCGTTCATCACTTTTTCTCGTAGTTTAATGCTAAATGTCTCAGGCCACCCCCACCACACATGCCCCCCTCGTGTATCTCCCAACCACACCTCCATATCCATACCCCACCCCGTGTGGCAATTCTCTTGCCGTGGGGCGCTTGCCGGACCACCGCGGTGGCACACCAGGCGGTCGACGGCTGCAACAGCAACCACCGCCGCTGAGCCACATCAGGTCGTTGCCTGCTGCGACGCCAACCACCACCGCACCATGCCCTACTGCATCGGAGGCGTCCTCAGCACCAGATACCCATGGTCCACCGCGCCGCCTGATAACCCACAAGTATAGGGGATCGCAACTGTTTTCGATAAGTGAGAGTGTCGAACCCAACGAGGAGCTAAAGGTAGAACAAATATTCCCTGAAGTTCTATCGACCACCGATACAATTCTACGCACGCTTGACGTTCACTTTACCTAGAACAAGTATGAAACTAGAAGTACTTTGTAGGTGTTGTTGGATAGGTTTGCAAGATAATAAAGATTACGTAAATAAAAAGTAGGGGCTGTTTAGGTAAACACATAACTAAATTAGTTTTAGTAGAGAGCTTGTTGTTACGAGAAAGTTATTTGTCCCTAGGCAATTGATAACTAGACCGGTAATCATTATTCCAATTTTATATGAGGGAGAGGCATAAGCTAACATACTTTCTCTACTTGGATCATATGCACTTAGGATTGGAACTCTAGCAAGCATCCACAACTACTAAAGATCATTAAGGTAAAACCCAACCATAGCATTAAAGCATCCAGTCCTCTTTATCCCATACGCAGCCCCCTTACTCGGGTTTGTGTTTCAGTCACTCACGCAACCCACTATAAGCAAATCATGAATGTATTGCAACACCATACAACGGGGATCCCTCACGCTTGCGTGACACGGAGAGCACCATAGGACAACACCAATAATAAAACATGCAACTCAAACCAATCTTGATCATCAAATAGCCCATAGGACAAAACGGATCTACTCAAACATCATAGGATAGCCATACATCATTGGAAAATAATATATAGCGTTGAGAACCATGTTTAAGTAGAGATTACAGCGGGTAAGAGAGAGTTTACAGCGCTGCATAGAGGGGGGAAGAGTTGGTGATGATGGAGGTGAAGTTGTTGGTGAAGATTGCGGTGATGACGATGGCCCCCGGTGGCACTCCGGCGCCACCGGAAGCGAGGGAGAGAGAGCCCCCCTCCTTCTTATTCTTCTTCCTTGACCTCCTCCCTAGATGGGAGAAGGGTTTCCCCTCTGGTCCTTGGCCTCCATGGCGTGGGAGTGGCGAGAGCCCCTCCGAGATTGGATCTGTCTCTCTGTCTCCCTCTGTTTCTACGTTGTCAGATTCTTCCCTTTCACCGTTTCTTATATTCCCGGAGATCCGTAACTCCGATTGGGCTGAAATTTTAACACGGTCTCCATCGGGATATTAGCTTTCTTGCGGCAAAAGAAGGGCATAAACCTCCTTACGGGGTGGCCACAAGGTTCAGTGGCGCGCCCCCCTGCCTCGTGCCTCCCTCGGGCACCGTCTCGCGTGGATTTTTCTTCCCAAAAATCATATATATTCCAAAAAAATCTCCGTCAGTTTTTATCCCGTTTGGACACCGTTTGATATGGATATTCCGCGAAACAAAAAACATGCAACAAACAGGAACTGGCACTGGGCACTGGATCAATATGTTAGTCCCAAAAATAGTATAAAAAGTTGCCAAAAGTATATGAAAGTTGTATAATATTGGCATGGAACAATCAAAAATTATAGATACGATGGAGACGTATCAACATCCCCAAGCTTAATTCCTGCTCGTCCTCGAGTAGGTAAATGATAAAAAAGATAATTTTTGATGCGGAATGCTACCTAGCATAATCTTGATCACATATCTAATCATGGCATGAATATTAAGATACGAGTTATTCAAATCAATAGTCTATCATTTAACATAAAAACAATAATACTTCAAGCCTACTAATAAAGCAATCATGTCTTTTCAAAATAACATGGCCAAAGAAAGTTATCCCTACAAAATCATATAGTCTGGCTATGCTCCATCTTCACCACACAAAATATTCACATCATGCACAACCCCGATGACAAGCCAAGCAATTGTTTCATACTTTTGACGTTCTCAAACCTTTTCAACCTTCACGCAATACATGAGCGTGAGCCATGGACATAGCACTATAGGTGGAATAGAATGGTGGTTGTGGAGAAGACAAAAAGGAGAAGAGAGTCTCACATCAACTAGGCGTATCAATGGGCTATGGAGATGCCCATCAATGGATATCAATGTGAGTGAGTAGGGATTGCCATGCAACGGATGCACTAAGAGCTAAGTGTATGAAAGCTCAAACTGAAACTAAGTGGGTGTGCATCCAACTTACTTGCTCATGAAGACCTCAGGCGTTTGAGGAAGCCCATCATCAGAATATACAAGCCAAGTTCTATAATGAAAATTCCCACTAGTATATGAAAGTGATAACTCAAGAGACTCTCTATATGAAGAACATGGTGCTACTTTGAAGCACAAGTGTGGTAAAAGGATAGTAACATTGCCCCTTCTCTCTTTTTCTCTCATTTTTTTTGTTTTTTGTTTTATTTTTTGTTTTGGTTTTTTGGTGGGCTTCTATGGCCTCCTTTTTTGGGCTTATTTGGCCTTTTATTTATTTTTAAAGTCCGGAGTCTCATCGCGACTTGTGGGGGAATCATAGTCTCCATCATCCTTTCCTCACTGGAGAAATGCTCTAATAATGATGATCATCACACTTTTATTTACTTACAACTTGATATTACAACTCGATACTGGAACAAAGATATGACTCTCTATGAATGCCTCCGGCGGTGTACCGGGATGTGCAATGATCTAGCGTAGCAATGACATCAAAAAACAGACAGGCCATGAAAACATCATGCTAGCTATCTTACGATCATGCAAAGCAATATGACAATGAGTGCTCAAGTCATGTATATGATGATGATGGAAGTTGCATGGCAATATATCTCAGAATGGCTATGGAAATGCCATGATAGGTAGGTATGGTGGATGTTTTGAGGAAGGTATATGGTGGGTTTATGGTACTGGCGAAAGTTGCGCGGTACTAGAGAGGCTAGCAATGGTGGAAGGGTGAGAGTGTGTATAATCCATGGACTCAACATTAGTCATAAAGAACTCACATACTTATTGCAAAAGTCTATTATCTATCGAAACAAAGTACGACGCACATGCTCCTAGGGGGGTAGATTGGTAGGAAAAGACCATCGCTCGTCCCCGACCGCCACTCATAAGGAAGACAATCAATAAATAAATCATGCTCCGACTTCGTTACATAACGGTTCACCATACGTGCATGCTACGGGAATCACAAACCTCAACACAAGTATTTCTACTAATCCACAAATACCCACTAGCATGACTCTAATATCACCATCTTTATATTGCAAAACTATTGCAAGGAATCAAACATATCATATTCAGTGATCTACAATTTTTATGTAGTATTTTATGACTAACCATGTGAATGACCAGTTCTGTCATCCCTCTAAATAGATATAAGTGAAGCAAGAGAGTTTAATTCTTTCTAAAAAAGATATGCCCACGCTCTAACAAATATAAGTGAAGCAAAAGAGCATTCTACAAATGGCGGTTTTCTATGTAAAGAGAAACAGGCAATCCAAACTTCAAATGATATAAGTGAAGCACATGAAGCATTCTATAAAGCCATACTCAAAAGATATAAGTGAAGTGCATAGAGCATTCTATAAATCAACCAAGGACTATCTCATACCAGCATGGTGCATAAAATAAAAATGAAAACTAAATGCAAAAGACGCTCCAAGATTGCACATATCGCATGAACGAAACGAATCCGAAAACATACCGATACTTGTTGAAGAATGAGGGGATGCCTTCCAGGGCATCCCCAAGCTTAGACGCTTGAGTCTCCTTGAATATTTACTTGGGGTGCCTCGGGCATCCCCAAGCTTGAGCTCTTGCCTCTCTTCCTTCTTCTCACATCGAAACCTTCTCGATTATCGAACACTTCATCCACACAAAACTTCAACAGAAAACTCGGTAAGATCCGTTAGTATAATAAAGCAAATCACTACTCTAAGTACTGTTCCAAACCAATTCATATTTTTTTTTGCATTGTGTCTACTGTAGTATAACTTTTTCATGGCTTAATCCACTGATATAAATTGATAGTTTCATCAAAACGAGCAAACTATGCATCAAAAACAGAATCTGTCTAAAACAGAACAGTCTGTAGTAATCTGAACATTCACCATACTTCTGATACTTGAAAAATTCTACCAAAATTAGTAAAAATAAAAAAGTTGTATAGGAAAACAGTGCAAAAAGAATCAGAACCATTTGACGTTCCAGCTAAAAATGTAAAATCGCGCACTACAGCCAAAGTTTCTGTCCTGCACCATACAAACCATCAAGCAAATGTAAACATCCTAAAGGCAAACCTTGGCACATTATTTTTATAATACAATGGAATTGTACAAGGGGATAATTATTTTTGTTGAAAAGTTTCTGTAATCAAGATTCACAAAGTTTCAGTGAGCATGAACAAAGTTCAAGGAGCTCTCCCACTTCAACAATGCTTGTCTTTCTCACTTTCACTTTCCTTTTTGAAAAAGTTTTGGGTTCCCCTCTTTATTTTTGTTGTTTTAAAACTATATGAAAGCACTCTACAGAAATAAATGACTCTCTAAAACTTCTGGGTTGTCTCCCTGGCAGCGCTTTCTCTAAGGCCATTAAGCTAGCCATATGGTGCTCAAGTAATGGATCGACCCGGATCCCAAGGTATATCAAAGCCAATTTTAATTAACAATGATTTGTAATTTAGTAGTGAGCACAAAGTAGCATATATCATGCAATGACGAAGTCTAACTCTCTTCCTATGCATAGGCATGTCATAAAAGAACAATTCATGCATACAAAGTAAAGGCCAATGCATAGTATAAACAGTTTCTTGCAATTTTATCATATTGGAAACATAGAGAGGTGGAGATATATTTACTCTCTCATAATAATTGCAAGTAGGAGCAGCAAGCACATGCATATTATATTCATCAAAATCATCATGTGCAATGGTAAAAGGCAACCCATCAATATAATCCTAAATAAGGGCAAACTTCTCCGATATAGTGTAGTTTGGAGAATTCAAAAAGATAATAGGACTATCATGTGTGGGTGCAATAGCAACAATTTCATTTTTAACATAAGGAACTATAGAAAGTTCATCTCCATAAGCATAATTCATATTGGCATCTTGGCCACAAGCATAGCAAGCATCATCAAAAAAGGATATTTCAAGAGAATCAACGGGATCATAACAATCATCATAGCAATCATCCTTCGGTAAGCACGAAGGGAAATTAAACAATGTATGAGTTGAAGAGTTACTCTCATTAGAAGGTGGGCACGGGTAGCTAATCCTATCTTCCTCCTTTTGTTCTTCGCTCTCCTCCTCATCTTTTTCATCCAATGAGCTCACAGTTTCATCAATTTCTTCTTCCATAGAGTCCTGCAAAATATTAGTCTCTTCTTGGACAGCGGGTTAGTCCTCAAGATATGGTTCAACATAGGCATTAGAAGCATAATTAACATAGCAATATTTAAGTATGTCAAAATTTTCAGATTTGTAAAGAGTAGCATCATACGTTTCAAACAAAGAAGCAATTTCATAAGCACCCTTAAAAGCAACAAATTCTTCAATTTTTTGAATATCATAGTAACTATAAACACCCTTAGCATACGAAAATACGATTCCATCTAAACTCACATTGATAGGGAAGGTGTTTCTTAGGGTTTTCAAAACAACAAGTAATATCATATATTTCACATAAATTCCAAGCATAGCATTGCAAACGATGAATTTGACCCAGTAAAATTTTCCCTTTTCAGATATTTGGTGTCGCACATAACAAGCATGCTCATCTAAGGATTTTCCCTCAACTAAGCTAGTTGGGGTTTCAGCACGAGCACATAGGGATTGAAGATGATCCAAGTAATAGGCTTCAGCAGTGTGATAGATTTTGAGTGGTTCTTCAACCATTGGTTTAGTAGGTACAACTAATTTTTTTTGGTATTTTGCATTTCCTACCCATAACTAAAGATAGAAAACAACTAAGAACAGCAAATAAAAATTACTTAGTGATAAAGCAAACAAGCAAACACGAGAATATTCACCCCACGCTATTGCTCCCCGACAACGGCGCTAGAAAAAGGTCTTGATAACCCACAAGTATAGGGGATCGCAACAGTTTTCGATAAGTAAGAATGTCAAACCCAACGAGGAGCTAAAGGTAGAACAAATATTCCCTCAAGTTCTATCGACCACTGATACAACTCTACGCACGCTTGACGTTCACTTTACCTAGAACAAGTATGAAACTAGAAGTACTTTGTAGGTGTTGTTGGATAGGTTTGCAAGATAATAAAGATTACGTAAATAAAAAGTAGGGGCTGTTTAGGTAAAGACACAACTAAATTAGTTTTAGTAGAGAGCTTGTTGTTATGAGAAAGTTATTTGTCCCTAGGCAATCGATAACTAGACCGGTAATCATTATTGCAATTTTATATGAGGGAGAGGCATAAGCTAACATAGTTTCTCTACTTGGATCATATGAATTTATGATTGGAACTCTAGCAAGCATCCGCAACTACTAAAGATCATTAAGGTAAACCCAACCATAGCATTAAAGCATCAAGTCCTCTTTATCCCATACGCAACAACCCCCTTACTCGGGTTTGTGTTTCAGTCACTCACGCAACCCACTATAAGTGAATCATGAACGTATTGCAACACCCTACAGCGGGGATCCCTCACGCTTGCGCGACACGGAGAGCACCATAGGACAGCACCAATAATAAAACATGCAACTCAAACCAATCTTGATCATCAAATAGCCCATAGGACAAAACGGATCTACTCAAACATCATATGATAGCCATACATCATTGGGAAATAATATATAGCGTTGAGCACCATGTTTAAGTAGAGATTACAGCAGGTAAGAGAGAGGTTACACCACTGCATAGAGGGGGGAAGAGTTGGTGATGATGGCGGTGATGTTGTTGGTGAAGATTGCGGTGATGATGATGGCCCCCGGTGGCACTCCGGTGCCACCGGAAGCGAGGGAGAGAGAGCCCCCCTCCTTCTTCTTCTTCCTTGACCTCCTCCCTAGATGGGAGAAGGGTTTACCCACTGGTCCTTGGCCTCCATGGCGTGGGAGGGGCGAGAGCCCCTCCGAGATTGGATCTGTCTCTCTGTCTCCCTCTATTTCTGCGTTCTCAGATTCCTCCCTTTCACCGTTTCTTATATTCCCGGAGATGCGTAACTCCGATTGGGCTGAAATTTTAACACGGTCTCTATCCGGATTTTAGCTTTCTTGCAGCGAAAGAAGGGCATCAACCTCCTTACGTGGTGGCCACGAGGGTTAGGGGCGCGCCCAGGGGGATGGGGCACGCCCCCCTGCCTCGTGCCTCCCTCGGGCACCGTCTCGCGTGGATTTTTCTTCCCAAAAATCATATATATTCCAAAAAAAATCTCTGTCATTTTTATCCCGTTTGGACTCCGTTTGATATGGATATTCTGTGAAACAAAAAACATGCAACAAACAGGAACTGGCACTGGGCACTGGATCAATATGTTAGTCCCAAAAATAGTATAAAAAGTTGCCAAAAGTATATGAAAGTTCTAGAATATTGGCATGGAACAATCAAAAATTATAGATACGACGGAGACGTATAACCGCCTCCCCGCCTCAATCCGCCAGCTGCTCGCAGTATTTCATCACACCTACATTTATTTTCAGGATCATATAGTGGAATAGACGATAACCTGTAGTTTTTTGGTTTATCATTGTTTCCCCTGATGCCAGATGCCAGTTTCAGTTAGCGAGAACGATTTGTCCAAACGCCACAGCGGCCACCTTCGCCAGTTCAAGTTGAATCGCCATCTAGCATGCACGCGGATCCTAGCGGCCGATCTGATGGAGTCCCTGCTAGCTGCACATCCAGATGCTCAGCCAGGCATGTCCTACCAGTCACTGATGCATTTACAGACTACAAACGATGGTTAGTCAAAGAAATTGTGTTTGGTGGCATGCTAGATATACCATCCATTCAAAAGATAAACTTGAAGCTAAGTGCATGGCTCATGAGCAAAGTTGACCCGATCATGCGTGCAATAGTTGTTACCGGAAAAAAGGTGCTGCCGTTTAGCCCTGCTGATGTCTCAAAGGTTTTTGGAATTCCATGTGGTAATAGAGATGTCCGCGGCCCGGATGGTAACATCAACAAAGAGTCGATTTCATTCATAAAGATGACACTTGGTATGGACCAGTCTGCAACACACAACCTGCGAGCGTCCGAAGATTTTCTTGAAAGGAACATAACCGAGAATCAAGCAAGCTGGAGAAAGACTGCTTTCAGATTGCTTTCATCATTTTTGTGATGGGTCATGTGCTAGCTCCTTCATCCGAACACGACTACAATAGCATCGACTTCTGGGGTGCGCTTGCTAGCAATGAAGAGATATTTCAGTTCAACTGGTGCGAGTACGTGTTGTAGTGTTTGCTTGATGTTGTCGCAAAACTGAAGATTAATATGGAGAACGGTGTGTCGAAAGCAAACCTTACCGGTGTCGGGGGTTGGGCGCGACATATGCCAATGGATGGCTTATCATGGTGGGAGCGAGTAGAACGTCGCGGTGCCTGGAAGCGGGATAAGGCGTAGACATGAACGCCGGCGTACTTTACCCAGGTTCAGGGCTCTCCTAGGAGATAACAACCCTAGTCCTGCTCTGCAGGCTCTCCGCATGATCACTAAGGCACTAGTGAGTACAATGGTGCTCCTCGAGATGTATGCTAGAGGTAGAAGAAGGCAAGGCTTTCTCTCCTCTCCCCCTAGGTGTGAGTCTAATTCTAACAGGTTCCAACCCTTTGCATGGGTGCCCTGGGGGGTTTATATAGGCCTACCCCATAGGGGTACAATGGTAACCTGGCCGGGTGTGGGACCCGGCTGTCGGTCTCTGTGGTCGCCGGCTTCTCCGCCGACTGCTGGGGCCCGCCGTCTGGTGGGCCCCACCAACTGGTCTGGTATGGAGCCGACAGGCCGCCTCCGCCGCTCACGGGTCTGCCGGCTGCGGATTATTGTTGTCGTGATGCTAATGACACTTGCTTGGTTAGGGGTGCGTGGCTACAGTCACGCCGCCTGGTGGGAGATCACTGTAGACACCCCGTGTCTTATCTGGTTAATGGTGTGGTGGGCCTTGAGGAAGGAACGGGCCGACTGCTGGGAGCAGGCCTCCGCCGAGTCCGACTGGTGAGGCACCCACCGTCTTCCGGGCTCTCGCTGACCGGCAGGGCCCATCGTCCTCGGGCCGTACCGACAAGTGGTCGTGGGAACAGGGCTTCGCCTGTCAGGAATGATGTCAGGGGCGGAGTGGCAACATTGCTGCGCCGGGCGGAGCTCTCCTCCTGTACTGAGCACTGTGGCCATGCTCGGCCTTGGTTACGGGGGAGGGGGGGCTACTCTACAGCCATTCCCCGTCCTGTCTTCTTAATGGGGGTGCAGATTTTGAGGGCACCATGGGCCTACTGCTGGGAGCTCGGCCTCTCTAGAGGCCGCCTGCCAGGAGTCGGCCCGTCTTGGAGTCGCCTTCCTGAGCATGGCCGTCTTGTGGCAGTCAGCCGTTCAGCCACCCGGCCACCAGAAGGCGGCGCTTCATCTTGACGTCTTGAGGGGCACAGCCGGCCCGATGTCTTGAAAGCTTCTAGGACTCGGGTTAGGCTACCCGTGGCCCATTACTTTGACAGTAGTCCCCGAAGTTGGTGAGGTGCCGCGACCGATGAGCCAAGGGGCCTCAACAGTTTCCTCCTCCGGGTGCCCTGATGGAAGCCTCGTCCGACTCCCAGGAAGCCGGTTGGCAGGAGTCAGATACGCCCAGTCGGATCTTCCTGAATTTTGAATGCATCAGCGGGAACCAGGTGGCGTCCTAGCTAAGCTTCTCGGCTCACCGTCTATCGTGGGCACACCACATGGTGCCAGCCAGCCCGGCCAGCCTGCGAGCCCACGCACGCGATGGGACGCGTTTCTAGGCGGGGCCCGCCACCATCAGGCCTCGCAGCACCAGCGGATCTGCTACGGCTGAGGTGGGCGGTTGTGTTTCCCCGCGGAGTTACTGCGCGCAGTGACCCGCGCGAAAAAGGCGGGGGCGTGGGTTCATGGGCACAATAAATCCCACGATCCCACGCCCGCCCCCTCGGCTTCATAGCCCGCAGGCTATAAGTAGGGGTGGAGAGGGAGTGGCGAAGCATGCGCGCGCCCCTCCACCCTGTCCTTGCCTTATTCTTCTTCTTCTTCCTCCTCTCACCATAGTGCCTCCGAACCATGCCAGAGCGCTGTCGTAGTTTGTCTTTGCCGAGCTCCGCCCGAGGCCTCCTTGCTCCGCCCATTCCCAGTTCCCTCGCCGCGTCTTCTCTTCGTCGAGCTTTCCATGGCGCGCGAGCGAGGAGGAGACTGGGATGGGTCCAACGTCAATGAGGACCACATTATTGGGCGTGGGCCTCGTGAAGGCACGCGTGCCACCGGAGGGGGATATCTCGCCAGTTCCGAAAGAGGGCGAGCGGGTCGTCTTCCGCTCGCACTTCATCCGTGGCTTCGGCCTGCCGGCGAGTGACTTCCTCCGCTCGTTTCTTGAGTTCTACCACCTCTACCCCCATCACATCATGCCCAACACCATGATGCTCCTGGCCGCCTACGTCACGCTGTGTGAAGGCTACCTCGGCATCCTCCCCACCATCGAGTTGTGGGGTGCCTTCTTCTACACCAAGCTGGGCACCTCCGTCCGGGAGGTGGCTGCCCGGTGTGGTGCCTTCGTCGGGGTTCGCCGACCGTCACCGATGAACGCCTTCCCCACCATTAAGTTGCCACAGTTGGTCAAGATGTGGCAGCAATCCTACTTCTACATGGAGAACACGGACCCGGCCGCCGACTTCATGAACCCGCCGGCCTACGTAGCCGGCCCGCCTGCCGAGCCCCGGGCCAGCTGGGCTACAAGCCGAAGCCGGTATTGGCAGACGGCACCACTGCCATCCAATGTCTCCGGGAGATGATCGAGACTGAAGGCCTCAAGGCGTCTGACTTGCTAGTCGCCTTCGTTGAGCGCCGAGTTCTCCCGCTCCAGAGCCGGCCGCACCTGATCAGCCGGATGAGCGGGCATCGCAACCCATGCCGACTGAGCACCAAGGAGATGCCGGCTGTTGAGGTCGTGAACTTAGTGAACGAGATCTCCGGCCTCAAGCTGGAGGGGTCTTGGAGCTTCGGCAAGCGGCCATATTCTCATGTCGACCCGCCACTTGCGGTAAGTTTTCCAACTCTTTCTTTTTGATACTTTTCTTAGTATTGACCTTGGTCTTGATCAGTCGGCCTCTCATTATCTTAAACAGATCTATATGTCGGATGCGACAGCCGCCATCGTAGGGGCGGACAGTGACTATGAACCGGACCGGGTGGTGAGTGACATGGACGACCCCGACCTGGGGGCGGCCGCCTTGGAGGACACCGCGACAGGCGGCGTCTACGAAGCCGGCGGTTCCGAAGAAGTCGGCATTGAGACATGGCCTGATGATGACGAGTAGGAAGAAGAGCCGCGCCCTGCGCGGGGCGCCGGCAGGGCGGACGCGGGCCCCTCTGTCGAGCCGACTGCTCGAGGCGGCTCGCGTAAGCGTAAGCAAGGCGCCGCCTTGTTCGGCAGCGCACCGAAGAAGGCCAAGAATCCAACCACCGTGGCCAGCTGGAAAGGGGCCGCAGCGAAGGCGGCCAAGTACCAGAAGCTCCAAAAGGCGCCTCCTATGGTGTCGGTGTGAGTATCTTTCCCTTGTTTCTTTCCTTCTCGTTGATTCTTTCTGAACTTCCCTTGTTCTATTTCTTGAATTTAGGGCTCCGCTCTCTCTCGAGAAGGCGGCCGCCGCCTCCATCGTGGGGTTGGCAGAGACTTCCACCACCACCCGGCGAATTGATCCGGCCGCCGACCTCCGGGAGGCGACGGAGAAACACGCGCGGGAGGCGCGTGAGGAGTGGGAAGCCGCCCGCCTGGAGAAGGCGGAGGCAACCAAGGCGGAGGCCACCGCTTTGAAGAAGGGGGTGGAGGCCGAAGCTGTTGACGTGGCGAAGAAGCGGGCTGAGGAAACCGCGCGCCGTCAGCCGGCAATATTCGTCACCCCCCTGAACTCTACGCCGCCACCACCAGAGTTCGTGGCACCGACTGGGGGAGCCGGCGACGAGCACCCAGTCATGGAGAGGGACGGCGGCAACGTCATCATGCTGGACGTAATCGTGCCCCCGCCACCACCCTCCGAGGAGGCGCGGGACAAACGGCTGGCTGACCAGCCGGAGCCGAGCTGGTGACGGGCCCAACTCCAGAGGTCCGCACACCCTCGCGACGCTGATTTGCGAAAGCGGCCTCGGTGCCATGCTCGCTGGAGACCGGCACTGCGAGCTCCTCGATCCCGGACGCCGAAGCAACCAGCGCCGCACCCATTGGGTGGGTGCGGGGAGGCAGGACATGCCCTTTAAACAATGCAATCCTGGACATCCAGGCCAAGCTCCGCGCAAAGGCCGACGCACTCAAGCACTGCAACAATGCGTTCCTGGAGTCGCGAGCCGCCATCCGGGTATGTTTCTTGCTTCTTTGTTTTTGATTCTTGCACTGCTTCATGGGGGCGCGCCAGCGCACCCACTTGGTGTAGTCCCCGAGTTTCGGGCTGGCTGCTGAGCAGGCGGCAACAAACTTTAATTGGCAAGCTCTGAGTACTGATACTGTCCGATATCTTTGCTGCGGGATTATCATAACCTTCATGCGGCCACCTTCGACTCCAAAGTCCAGGAGTCGGAACAACATGCCGCCGACTTGTCGGAGAGCCAGAGTAAGTCTTTTTCTTTCTCCGTGGGGGCGCGTTGGCGTAACCGCGGGCTGTAGTCCTCGAGATTCGGGCTGACTGCTCAGCAGTCGGGCCGGATCTTCCCGGCAACTGCTTTTCTCTTTGTTGATTGTTGATGTCCTTTTCTTCTTCTCCTTTTGTAGAGGCCAACACTGCCCTGCAACAGCAGCTGGGCGAAGCCAATACCGCGCTGCGTGCCAGGGAGGCGGACTGCGACAAGCTGGCCGAGGAGCGTGATCGGCTGGCCACGCAACTAGCGGAGCAGGCGGAGCTTCTCAAGAAGGCCCAGAAGGAGGCGGAGGACAAAGAGGCAGGTCTCCTTGTCGAGTTCGAGATCGAGCGCTCTGCCTGGACCGACAAGGAAGCAATGCGGACAGCCGGCTTTGGCGAGATTGAAGACCTGGTCGACGGTGAGCTACTCTCTTTACTCTTTCTTCAAGCCGCTGGCTTCTGAACGAGCCGACTTCTTGTTTCCGATCTGACTATTTGCTTTTTTGTCCGAGTAGACTTCTTCCTAGGTCACTCTGGTGCTGCCAACCAGGCTATTGAGGCCGATCGTGAAGGACGAAGGGCAAAAGGTGAGGAGATCGCCGCCAACGCCCCCCGCACACTTCACGAGCAGCTTCTCAGCATCCAGGCTCGTCTTCGGCCGACTCATCGGATGTTGCGCCGCCTTCAACGTGTCGGCGCCTAGGCGGTCGCCGCCCTGTGGCCCGACATGCCGGCTCCGTGCACACCCAGCCGGACTGCCGACTGGCTGGAGGTGGCGGCCGACCGCCTTGAGGCGTGGAAGGGCTCTTCGGCCCGGGCTGGAGCGCCCCGGGCCTTGGAGTTCATCAAGGCATGGTACCCTAGGATAAATCTAGCCCAGTTGACCACGTTTCGACAAGAAGCCCAGGAGGAGCTGGTGCTAGTGGAGGGTGATCTTGTCAAGCGGGCGGCGGCGATCGCCGAGTACACAAACACCAGTGTCTTCATCCCGGAGCTGGCTGAGAATGGTGCTGAGGCGCCGCCAGAGTGGCTCGGGCCAAACCCGGAGGATGGCGGGGACTCGGCCAAGGTGATCGACTCTAGCGACAAGGGAGAAGATGAAGAGGAGGAGGAAGGTGAAGAGGAGGCGCCAGAGGTCGGAGCGAATGGCCAGCCTCAACTCGACCGCGCCTCCAGCAATGAGCCACGCCCGAGTAGGCCGGCTGCTGTTGAAGGCGATCAAGCGGGGACCGACCAGCCGGCCGCTCAACCAACCGGCACCACCGACTCCATCGTTTCGCCGAACCCGTCTACTGCTTCTTAGGCTGCCATTTTACCTTTGTTTCTTCCTGCTTATCAGTCTAGACAAACTTGTTAACTTTGCACAATTCCACCCGCGGGGTGTATTTTAAACTCTTGTTGAATGTCGGCCAAGGGCCTTTTGACGTGTAAATATTTTTGCCGAGTACTATCTTTCCTTGCTTCTGCTCTTTGGCTTTTTTCCTTTGCCGCCTTCCCTCGGTTGCCACCTTGCCAGCCGAGCAGCCATTCCACGTACTGTGGCTGGGTCAAGTACTTAGCCACTTTTGGGAAGGCAAGTACTTAGCCGATTGGAGTTTTCTAGCAAGTTAAGTAGGAGCCGGCCGGCCATCTGCTTGACAGTCGGTCGGTGAGGCGGGAAGCCGACTTGGACTATGTGTACGCCTTGGGTCCTTAGCCATTTTTTAGGCAGACATCCCTTCAGCCTTAACTCCTGCAGACCGAACAGTCGCTCTGCGAGCTGCGGCCTCTGGCAGGAGAAAGCTTAGGTGCAACTCATTATTTGTCCGGCTGCAGGAAGCATTTCATAGTACAAGGCAGCAAGTCCCTAGGTCGACTGGTCGAACCCGGTGCCAGACGGACTAATGAAATAATGCAAATGACAGGCGTGATACTTATCATATAGATAAAAGAGGGCAGTCCCCGAGCTCTTCTCAGGGGATCCGGAGTCTTCGTACTTAATACAAAAGTTGGCGTGGTACATACTGCTTCAACTGTAGAACCTTCGCATGAGGTTCGCATTCCATGGTGGCTCCATCTCCTTGCCGGAGTCGTCTCTTTTGCGTGCTCGAGGCTTCTGAGCGTCGATGAGGTAGTAGGAGTCGTTTCCCAACACCTTGTTCATAATGAAGGGGCCTTCCCAAGGAGCCGAGAGCTTGTGCTGGCCGGCTGTTCGCTGGATCAGCCGGAGCACAAGGTCTCCTTCTTGGAAGGATCTTGGCTTCACCTTTCGGTTGTAGTATCGGCGTAGGCTCTGCTGGTAGATGGTGGACCGGCTGAGTGCCAATAGCCGACCCTCTTCCAGCAGATCGACGTCGTCTTGTCGTGCTTCTTCTGCCTCCTCTTCAGTGTACATGGTAACTCGAGGGGAGTCGAATTCTATGCCCGTCGGGATGATGGCTTCGGCACCGTAGACGAGGAAGAAAGGCGTAAAGCTAGTTGACTTCTTCGGAGTTGTGCGCAGGCTCCAAAGGACAGCCGGCAGCTCGTCGAGCCAACAGTCGGCCGACGGCTCCAGAGGCTTGACCAGCCTGGGCTTGATGCCGGATAAAATGAGGCCGTTTGCTCTCTCTACCTGGCCGTTTGACTACGGATGGGCAATGGACGCTAGGTCCAGTCGGATGCCCTGCGTCAGGCAGAAACGGGCCAAAACGCCTTTGGCAAAGTTTGTGCCATTGTCGGTGATGATGTTGTGTGGTATGCCATACCGGATGGCGATGTCGGAGATGAAAGTCACGATAGTCGGACCATTCAACTTCTTAATTGGCTTTGCTTCTATCCACTTGGTGAACTTGTCCACTGCAACGAGCAGATGAGTCATGCCGCCGTGTGCCGTCTTGAATAGTCCCACCATGTCCAGGCCCCAGACGGCAAAGGGCCAGGCGATGAGAATGGTCTTGAGTGTAGAAGCCGACTGATGTGGCTTTGAATGAAACTTCTAGCACCCTTTGCATTTCTGGACCAAGTGCTTGGCGTCTTCCAGAGCAGTCAGCCAGAAAAAACCGTGGCGGAAAGCTTTGGCCACGAGTGCTCTTGAGGCTACGTGGTGACCATGATGCGCCTCACAAGCTCTCTGTTGACTATGGTGTATGCTTCTGCTCGGCGTTGCACTTGTCGGGCCAAGATGTCATCAGTCTACAGCTCTTTGTTCACCAAGAAGTTGAGGATGGGCTGAGCCTGTGAAGGTGCTGCAATTTCTTTGGCTGCCATGACTGCTACTTGCATAAGGGCGGTTGGGCAGGGAGGTGGAAAGTTGGAGCCGGCTGCCGCTTGCTGAGTCGGTGAAGTCCTCGGGCCGACTGCTGCAGTCTCCAGGTCGCCTGTCGAATTCCCTGTGCCGGCTGCCGGGGTCCTCAAGTCGGATCCGACTGCTTCAGGAGGAGCCGATACAAAGAAGGAATCCGAATCTTGTGATGGTCGGACAAATGGCTTGAGGAGGCGCTGCAGGGCGACGCCGGCTGGTATTGCTTGTCGGGTGGAGCCAATTCGTACCATGGCGTCGGCTTGCTCATTGTCATTTCCTGGCACATGGAGGAACTCGCACCCTTCAAAATATCTGCTGAGTTGCTGGATGAGGAAGCAGTAGCTTGCCATGTTTGCATCCTTGGGATCCCAGTCACCAGACGACTGCTGGACCACTATGTCGGAATCTCCATAACACAGGATCCGGTGAATGTCGAGTTCCTTGGCAAGCCGGAGCCTGTGAATG
Organism: Triticum dicoccoides; assembly: GCF_002162155.2. Classification (NCBI taxonomy): domain Eukaryota; kingdom Viridiplantae; phylum Streptophyta; class Magnoliopsida; order Poales; family Poaceae; genus Triticum; species Triticum dicoccoides. Next base: position 625,035,836 of record NC_041382.1, read on the forward strand.
AGTGCTTCGTATTCAGCAACGTTGTTGGAGGCGGCAAAATGAATCTGCAACACATATCTGAGCTTGTCGCCTTTGGGAGAGGTGAGGACGATGCCGGCTCCCAAACCGGTGCGCATATTGGAACCATCAAAGTGCATTCACGAATGAGTGGAATCTGGCGCTGGCGGCAGGTACTGGGTCTTGGCCCAGTCGACGAGGAAGTCGGACAGTGGTTGTGACTTGATGGCACTGCGAGGCTGGTAATAGATGGTGTAGGGGGGCAGATCTATGGCCCATTTGGCCACTCGGCCCGAAGCGTCTCGGCTTCCAATAATCTCGGCAAGTGGAGCTGTGCAGACCACAGTGATGGGGTGTTCTTGGAAGTATGGCTTTAGTTTCTTTGCAGCAAAGTACACGTCGTAGCACATCTTTTGGTGATGAGGGTAGTTCTGCTTGGAGGCTGATAGCACTTCACTCAGATAATACACCAGCCTCTGGACTGGTAGAGCTCTGCCTTCTTCCTTGCGGTCCACCACTATGACTGTGCTGACCACCCGGCTGGTGGCGGCGATGTAGAGGAGCATGGGCTCCTTAGGAGTCGGGGCTGGCAGGACAGACGGAGTGGTCAACATCTTCTTGAGCTGGAGAAAGGCTTCATCTGCCTTGTCATTCCACTCGAAAAAGGTGGTCTTCTTCATGAGCTGGTATAGGGGAAGAGCCTTCTCGCCCAGCCGACTGATGAAACGGCTGATGGATACCAAGCAGCCGGTAAATTTTTGCACGTCCAGCAGTCGGGTGCGCACCTCCATCCTCTCGATGGCCTTGATCTTCACAAGGTTGCACTCTATGCCGCGCTCTGATACCAGAAAGCCAAGGAGCTGGCTGGCTGGCACTCCAAAGACGCATTTCTCCGGGTTGAGCTTGATCTGAAATCGGCGTAAGTTCTCAAAGGTCTCCTTGAGATCTTCTAGTAACATTCCTCGCTTTTCCGTCTTCACCACCACATCATCCACATAGACATGGGCGTTCCTGCTGAATTTCTTTAGGAGACACTTCTGTATGCAACGCTGAAATGTGGTGCCGGCATTTCTCAAGCCGAACATCATGGTCAGGTAACATAAAGCTTCGAATGGCGTGATGAAGGCAGTCTTCAGCCTGTCGGCTGGGCTCAGCTTGATCTGGTGATACCTTGAGTATGCATCCAAAAAGCTCAACAGCTCGCATTCGGCTGTGGAGTGAATCACTTGGTCGATTCTTGGCAGAGCAAATGGGTCTTTGGGGCATGCTTTGTTGAGGCATCGGACCGGACGTGTAGCTTGTGCTCAGCGAATTCCGTTGGTACACCCGGCATGTGCTTGGGAGACCATGCAAAGATGTCCCGATTCTAACGGAGGAAATCGACGAGCTCGCCTTCCTATTTGCTTTCAAGGTTTGCGCCTATGACAGTGTGCCTCTCCGGGTGCTCCAGGTCCAAGGGTATCTTTTTTGTTTCTTTTGCCGGCTTGAAGGAGCCCTCGGCTTCCAACTCCTTGGGGTTGGGTGATATTTCCGGCTGCTTTCCGGCCATCGCCACCACCCGGTCCAGGAGTCGCTTCTCAGCCGCGATCACGAGGGACTCGGCTAACCAACTGCTCTCTGCCGCGCAGGCGTACGACTTCTTGTAATCCCCCGCCACGTTAGGATTCCCTTGGAGCTCGGCATCTTCATCTTCAGGTAAGCATAGTGGGGGACCTCCATGAACTTGGCTAGGGCAGGCCAACCAAGCAATGCATGATAAGGGCTCTCAAGGTCCACCACCCCGAACCAAACTGGCTCTCGACGGAAATGATTTTTGTCCCCAAAGAGGACATCTATCAGAGTCTTGCCGATTGGTGAGCAGGAAAGGCCAGGAACTATGCCATGGAAAATAGTCCGGCTAGGCTAAAGATGTCTCTGCTTGATTCCCAACTTCTCCATGGTATCTTTGTACATAATGTAGATGCTGCTGCCGCCATCTATCAGAACTCGGGAGAAGTGAGCAGCTCGCCTCTCGATGGAAAACATGGCATCCAACACCAGAGCATAAGAGCCGGGATTGGGCATCACCTCCGGGTGGTCGGCTTGGCTCCAGCTGATGGGCTTCTCAGACCAATGCATGAATTCCGGGGTTCCTGATGCTACCGCATTTACTTCTTGTTGCAGCTGCCGTCCGCTGGGCCTATCATCGGCCATGCTGGTAAACACGACATAAGCCCCATGCTCTTCAGGATAATCATCTTGTATGGCGCCGATAGGCCGAGCAGCCGGCTGCTGTGGAGGAGGAGGCGATGGGTGATACGTCTCCAACGTATATATATTTTTTGATTGCTCCATGCTATATTATCTTTTGTTGTGGACATTATTGGGCTTTATTATCCACTTTTATATTATTTTTTGGGACTAACCTATTAACCGGACGCCCAACCCAGAATTGCTGTTTTTTTTGCCTGTTTTAGGGTTTCGAAGAAAAGGAATATCAAACGGAGTCCAAACGGAATGAAACCTTCGGGAATGTGATTTTCTCAACGAACAAGACCCAGGAGACTTGGACCCTACGTCAAGAAAGAAAAGAGGAGGCCACGAGGTAGGGGGCGCGCCCTCCACCCTCGTGGGCCCCCTATTGCTCCACCGACGTACTCCTTCCTCTTATATATACCTACGTACCCCCAAACGATCAGATACGGAGCCAAAACCCTAATTCCACCGCCGCAACTTTCTGTATCCATGAGATCCCATCTTGGGGCCTGTTCTGGAGCTCCGCCGGAGGGGGCGTCGATCACGGAGGGCTTCTACATCAACACCATAGCCCCTCCGATGAAGTGTGAGTAGTTTACCTCAGACCTTCGGGTCCATAGTTATTAGCTAGATGGCTTCTTCTCTCTTTTTGGATCTCAATACAATGTTCTCCCCCCTCTTGTGGAGAACTATTCGATGTAATCTTCTTTTTGCGGTGTGTTTGTTGAGACCGATGAATTGTGGGTTTATGATCAAGTCTATCTATGAACAATATTTGAATCTTCTCTGAATTCTTTTAGGTATGATTGGTTATCTTTACAAGTCTCTTCGAATTATCCGTTTGGTTTGGCCAACTAGATTGGTAGTTCTTGCCATGGGAGAAGTGCTTAGCTTTGGGTTCGATCTTGCGGTGTCCTTACCCAGTGACAGAAGGGGCAGCAAGGAACATGATGCATGCTGGATAGCGGTCGATGAGTGGAGTAATAGTAGTAGATGCAGGCAGGAGTCGGTCTACTTGTCTCGGACATGATGCCTATATACATGATCATACCTAGATATTCTCATAACTATGCTCAATTCTGTCAATTTCTCAACAGTAATTTGTTCACCCACCGTAGAATACTTATGCTCTCGAGAGAAGCCACTAGTGAAACCTATGGCCCCTGGGTCTATCTTCATCATATTAATCTCCTACTACTTAGTTATTTCCTTTGCTATTTACTTTGCCTTTATTTTACTTTGCATCTTTATCATAAAAATACCAAAAATATTATCTTATCATATCTATCAGATCTCACTCTCCTAAGTGGCCTTATAGGGATTGACCACCCATATTTGCGTTGGTTGCGAGGATTTATTTGTTTTGTGCAGGTACGAGGGACTCGCGTGTAGCCTCCTATTGGATCGATACCTTGGTTCTCAAAAACTCAGGGAAATACTTACGCTAGTTTGCTGCATCATCCCTTCCTCTTCGGGGAAAACCAACGCAATGCTCAAGAGGTAGCAAGAAGGATTTCTGGCGCCGTTGCCGGGGAGGTCTACGCAAAAGTCAACATACCAAGTACCCATCACATACCCTTATCTCCCGCATTACATTGTTTGCCTTTTGCCTCTCATTTTCCTCTCCCCCCACTTCACCTTTGTCGTTTTATTTGCCCTCTCTCTCTCTGTCCTCCCTCTCTTTCTCTATTTGCCTCTTTTTGCCCGCTTGCTTTTTGTTTGCTTGTGTGTTAGTTTGCTTGCTTGTCACGATGGCTCAAGATAATACTAAATTGTGTGACTTCACCAATACCAACAACAATGATTTTTATTAGCACTCTGTTTTCTCCTCTTACCGATGCTGAATCTTGTGAAATTAATGTTACTTTGCTGAATCTTGTCATGAAAGATTCGTTTTCCGGCCTTCCTAGTGTAGATGCCGCTACCCATCTAAATAGCTTCGTTGATTTGTGTGACATGCAAAAGAAGAAAGATGTGGATAATGATATTGTTAAATTGAAGCTATTTCCTTTTTTGCTTAGATATCGTGCTAAAGCTTGGTTTTTATCTTTGCCTAAAAATAGTATTCATTCATGGAATAAGTGCAAAGATGCTTTTATCTCTAAGTATTTTACTCCCGCTAAGATCATCTCTCTTATAAACGATATTATGAATTTTTAGCAACTTGATCATGAACATGTTGCACAAGCTTGGGAGAGAATGAAATTAATGATACGTAATTGCCCTACTCATGGTTTAAATTTGTGGATGATTGTTCAGAATTTTTATGCCGTATTGAATTTTGCTTCTAGAAATCTTTTAGATTCGGCCGCGGGAGGCACTTTTATGGAAATCACTTTAGGAGAAGCTACTAAACTCCTAGATAATATTATGGTTAATTATTCTCAATGGCATACTGAAAGATCTACTAATAAAAAGGTGCATGCGATTGAAGAAATTAATGTTTTGAGTGGAAAGATGGATGAACTTATGAAATTATTTGCTAATAAGATTGTTTCTTCTTATCCTAATGATATTCCCTTGTCTACTTTGATTGAGAATAATAATGAATCTATGGATGTGAATTTTGTTGGTAGGAACAATTTTGGTAACAACGTGTATAGAGGAAATTTCAACCCTAGGCCTTATCCTAGTAATCCCTCTAATAATTATGGTAATTCCTACAACAATTCTTATGGAAATTATAATAAGATGCCCTCTGATTTTGAATCTAATATTAAAGAATTTATTACTTCGCAAAAGAATTTTAATGTTATGATTGAAGAAAAATTGCTTAAGATTGATGATTTGGCTAGGAACATTGATAGAATTTCTCTTGATGTTGATTCTTTGAAAGTTAGATCTATTCCACCTAAGCATGATATCAATGAGTCTCTCAAAGCCATGAGAATTTCCATCGATGAGTGATAACCCACAAGTATAGGGGATCACAATAGTTTTCGAGGGTAGAGTATTCAACCCAAATTTATTGATTCGACACAAGGGGAGCCAAACAATATTCTCAAGTATTAGCAGCTGAGTTGTCAATTCAACCACACCTGGAAACTTAATATCTGCAACAAAGTGTTTAGTAGCAAACTAATATGATAGTGGTGATAACGGTAGCAAAACGTAACAGTAGTAAAAGTAATGTTTTTGGTATTTCGTAGTGATGATAGCAATAGCAACGGAAAAGTAAATAAACAGAGAACAATTTATGGAAAGCTCGTAGGCAATGGATCGGTGATGGAGAATTATGCCGGATGCGGTTCATCATGTAACAGTCGTAACCTAGGGTGACACAGAACTAGCTCCAGTTCATTGATATAATGTAGGCATGTATTCCGAACATAGTCATACGTGCTTATGGAAAAGAACTTGCATGACATCTTTTGTCCTACCCTCCCGTGGCAGCGGGGTCCTTACGGAAACTAAGGGATATTAAGGCCTCCTTCTAATAGAGAACCGGTACAAAGCATTAGCACATAGTGAATACATGAACTCCTCAAACTACGGTCATCACCGGTAAGTATCCCGATTATTGTCACTTCGGGGTTAACGGATCATAACACATAATAGGTGACTATAGACTTGCAAGATATGATCAAGAACACTCATATATTGATGAAAACATAATAGGTTCAGATCTGAAATCATGGCACTCGGGCCCTAGTGACAAGCATTAAGAATAGCAAAGTCATAGCAACATCAATCTCAGAACATAGTGGACACTAGGGATCAAACCCTAACAAAACTAACTCGATTACATGATAGATCCCATCCAACCCATCACCGTCCAGCAAGCCTACGATGGAATTACTCGCGCACGGCGGTGAGCATCATGAAATTGGTGCTGGAGGATGGTTGATGATGACGATGGCGACGGGTTCCCCCCTCCGGAGCCCCGAACGGACTCCAAATCAGCCCTCCCGAGAGGTTTTAGGGCTTAGCGGCGGCTCCGTATCGTAAAACGCGATGATTTCTTCTCTCTGATTTTATTCTCCCCGAAACTCAATATATGTAGGTGGAGTTGCAGTCGGAGAGGCAACAGGGAGCCCACGAGGTAGGGGGGCACGCCCCCCACCCTCGTGGCAAGGTGGTGGCCCCCCTGGCCTTCATCTTTGGCAGGTATTTTTCTTATTTTCTAAAAAGTGTCTCCGTGAAGTTTCAGGTGATTCCGAGAACGTTTCCTCCTGCACATAAATAACACCATGGTAATTCTGCTGAAAACAGCGTCAGTCTGGGTTAGTTCCATTCAAATCATGCAAGTTAGAGTCCAAAACAAGGGCAAAAGTGTTTGGAAAAGTAGATACATTGGAGACGTATCAACTCCCCGAAGCTTAAACCTTTGCTTGTCCTCAAGCAATTCAGTTGACAAACTGAAAGTGATAAAGAAAAACTTTTACAAACTCGGTTTGCTCTTGTTGTTGTAAATATGTAAAGCCAGCATTCAAGTTTTCAGCAAAGATTATAACTAACCACATTTGCAATAACGCATAGGTCTCAAGTTTACTCATATCAATAGCATAATCAACTAGCGAGCCATAATAATAAAACTCAGATGAGAACACTTTCTCAAAACAATCATAATATTATATAACAGGATGGTATCTCACTAGCCCTTTCTGAGACCGCAAAACATAAATGTAGAGCACCTTTAAAGACCAAGGACTGACTAGACATTGTAATTCATGGTAAAAGAGATCCAGTAAAGTCATACTCAATGTAAACTAACAGTAATGAATGCAAATGACAGCGGTGCTCTCCAACTGGTGCTTTTTAATAAGAGGATGATGACTCAGCATAAAAGTAAATAGATAGGCCCTTCGCAGAGGGAAGCAGGGATTTGTAGAGGAGCCAGAGCTTAGTTTTGAAACAGAGGTGAATAATATTTTGAGCGGTATACTTTCATTGTCAACATAACAACCAAGAGATGGTGATATCTTCCATGCTACACACATTATAGGCGGTTCCCAAACAGAATGGTAAAGTTTATACTCACCCTTCCACCACAAGCATCAATCCATGGCTTGCTCGAAACAACGAGTGCCTCCAACTAGCAAGAGTCCCAGGGGGAGTTTTGTTTGCAATTATTTTGATTTAGTTTGCATAAAGCATGGGACTGGGCATCCCAGTGACCATCCATTTATCTCGTGAGTGAGGAGCGGAATCCACTCCACTTGAGAATAACCCGCCTAACATGGAAGATACAGACAGCCCTAGTTGATACATGAGCTATTCGAGCATACAAAACAGGATATTTATTTGAAGGTTTAGAGTTTGGCACATACAAATTTACTTGGAACGGCAGGTAGATACCGTATATAGGTAGGTATAGTGGACTCATGTGGAATAACTTTGGGGTTTAAGGGATTGGATGCAAAAGCAGTATTCCCGCTTAATACAGGTGAAGGCTAGCAAAAGACTGGGAAGCGACTAGCTAGAGAGCGACAACAGTCATGAACATGCATTAAAATTAATCAACACTGAATGCAAGCATGAGTAGGATATAAGCCACCATGAACATAAATATCATGAAGGCTATGTTGATTTTGTTTCAACTACATGCGTGAACATGCGCCAAGTCAAGTCACTTAAATCATTCAGAGGAGGATACCACCCTATCATACCACATCATAACCATATTAATAGCATGTTGGCACGCAAGGTAAACCATTATAACTCATAGCTAATCAAGCATGGCACAAGAAACTATGATCTCTAGTTGTCATTGCAAACATGTTTATTCATAATAGGCTGAATCAGGAACGATGAGCTAATCATATTTACAAAAACAAAAGTGGTCAAGTTCATACCAACTTTTCTTATCTCAACCAGTCCATCATATATCATCATAATTGCCCTTCACTTGCACGACCGAATGATGTGAATAATAATAATAGTGCACGTGCATTGGACTAAGCTGGAATCTGCAGACATTCAATAAACAGGAGAAGACAAGGCAATATGGGCTCTTTTGTCAGATCAACAAGAATGCATATAAGAGCCACTTCAACAATTTAATCATGGTCTTCTCCTATCGACCCCCAAAGAAAAGAAATAAAACTATTTACATGGGAAAGCTCCCAACAAGCAAAACAAGAACAGGAAATCTTTTTGGGTTTTCTTTTTAATTACTACTACAACATGGAAACTAAACTAATTAAAAGCTACAACTAATTTTTTGTTTGTCTTAAGGTTTATTAAACACACAAGAAGAAAGCATAAAAAGGAAAATAAACTAACATGGATGATACAATGAAAAAATATGAGCACCGACATCTAGCAATGAGTGTGTGAGCATAATGTAATGTCGGTGAGAAATACGTACTCCCCCAAGCTTAGGCTGTTGGCCTAAGTTGGTCTATGGCCACGGCTGGCCTGGCGGATATCCATAATAATAGTTGGGGTCGTACTGTGATGCAGCAGCTATCGCCTGCTGAGCTGCAGTGTGGCCACGAGTGGCCTCCTCTCTCCTCTCGTACTCATCTGCCTCCTCTCTGGTAATAGTATATCCTCCTCTTGCCTGATAATCAAAGAAAGCAGGAGCAAGGAGAGTAATACGGACAACACGACGTCTGTTAAAGATTAGTCGGTACTGGAGAGGTGATTCATTCCTCTCAACAAACTGGTGATGAACCATAGAACTAAAGTCTAGGTAAGCAGGTGGTAATTCAATATCATCTTCGCGTATGTCTATACCAAGAAAATTAGCTATGCGGGTTGCATAAATTCCTCCAAAGAAATCTCCATTATATCTATTAAGGTGCAACCTACGTGCAACAATGGCTCCCAAATTATAAGATTGGTCTCCTAACACAGCACTCCTAAGAATACTGAGATTGGGGACACACATGTGACATGCCTCATCTTTACCATTTATGCATCTACCTATGAAGAGAGCAAAATAATGTATAGCTGGAAAGTGAATGCTCCCTATGGTAGCTTGTGTAATATCTCTAGATTCTCCCACAGTTATACTAGCAAGAAAATTTCTAAATTAAGATTCGCGAGGATCCCTTATACTACCCCATTGTGGAAGTTTGCATGCAGTGGTAAAATCCTCTAACTCCATGGTATAAGATTTATCATAAAGATCAAATAGGACAGTTGGAGAATTACGTGAAGTTGAAAGTTCAAACCTCCTCACAAAGGAACTAGTGAGATTATGATACTGACTGCACTTCTCTTCCTCGAAGCTCACGAGATCAGCGTTACGCAAATATGCGTTGAATTCTTCTTTTATTCCCGCTTGATCCATAAAATTTTCAGAAGGCCACTCACAAGGACACACTGGAGCGTCTCTTGGTGGCTCTTCGTTAGCATCACGCATTGCAAGCCTGGGTCCTTGCTTCCTTGAAGAACCACCTTGGAACATTTTCCTAAGCATTTTCTTCCTCTGAAAAATTCTGAAATTTTTTAGTAACTTCAAAATAAAAATAAACCAAACTCAATAATATTGATAGTAACTACTCCTACAAGTGCCTGGGGCCTATATCATGCATCAAAACTACTTTTGACCATATAAATTTGACAAGCAAGCTCAAGAACAGGGTCACCTAAGCAGCAAAAATTTGCAATGAATAAAGCACTAGAACAAAAACTAATTAGACCAACGGAGGAGTCACATACCAAGGAACAATCTCCCCAAGCAGTTTTGTGAGAGGTGCTTTGAGCAAGGAGATCGAAAATGGCAGCAAAATGAGCTAGAACTCGTCCTTGAGCTGGATATTCGTGTTTGGGGGAGGAAGATGAAGTGTGTGGGTGCGGGAATAAGTGGAGGAGGGCCACCATGGGCCCATGAGGTAGGGGGCGCGCTCTCCACCCTCGTGGGCAGGTGGTTGACCCCCTGGTGTGTTCTTAGTTCCATAAGTCCTCAAATATTCTAGAAAAAATCATATTTAATTTTCAGGGCATTTGGAGAACTTCTATTTTCGAGGTATTTTTATATGGATAATCAGATAACAGACAGACAAATATTTATTTTTATTTTATTTAATATAAATAACAGAAAGTAAAAGTGGGGTACAGAAGGTTGTGCCTTCTAGTTTCATCCATCTCATGGTCATCAAAAGGAATCCACTAACAAGGTTGATCAAGTCTTGTTAACGAACTCATTCCGAATAACATGGAACCGGAGAAATTTCGAATAACACTATCTTACCTCAATGGGGATATGCACATCCCCAATAATAAGAATATCATATTTCTTCTTGAAAGTAGGAATAGGAAATTCAAAACCTCCAAATATAATCGATGGAATTTTTCCAATAGAGTTGATACTATGAACTTGAGGTTGTTTCCTCGGAAAGTGTACCGTATGCTCATTGCCATTAACATGAAAAGTGACATTGCCTTTAGTGCAATCAATAACAGCCCCTGCAGTATTCAAAAAGGGTCATCCAAGAATAATAGACATACTATCGTCCTCGGGAATATCAAGAATAACAAAGTCTGTTAAAATAGTAACGTTTGCAACCACAACGGGCACATCCTCACAAATACCGAAAGGTATAGCAGTTGATTTATCATCCATTTGCAAAGATATTTCTGTAGGTGTCAACTTATTCAAATCAAGTCTATGATATAAAGAGAGAGGCATAACACTAACACAGGCTCCAAGATCACATAAAGCAGTTTTAACATAGTTTCTTTTAATGGAGCATGGTATAGTTGGTACACCGGGATCTCCAAGTTTCTTTGGTATTCCACCCTTAAAAGTGTAATTAGCAAGCATGGTGGAAATTTCAGCTTCCGGTATCTTTCTTTTATTTGTAATAATATCTTTCATATAGTTAGCATAAGGATTGGTTTTAAGCATATTAGTTAATCGCATACACAAAAAGATAGGTCTAATCATTTCAGAAAACCGCTCAAAATCCTCATCATCCTTTTTCTTGGATGGTTTGGGAGGAAAAGGCATGGGTTTCTGAACCCAAGGTTCTCTTTCTTTACCATGTTTCCTAGCAACAAAATCTTTCTTATCATAACGTTGATTCTTTGGTTGTGGGTTATCAAGATCAACAGCATGTTCAATTTCTATGTCATTATCATTACTAGGTTGAGCATCATCATGAACATTATTATTAACATTATCACTAGTTTTAGTTTAATTACCAGGTTGTGCTTCAGCATCAGAAATAGAAATATCATTTGGATTCTCAGGTGTTTCAACAATAGGATCACTAGAAGCATGCAAAGTCCTATCATTTTTCTTTTTCTTCCTTTTAGAAGGACTAGGTGCATCTATATTGTTTCTCTAAGAATCTTGCTCAATTCTCTTAGGGTGGCCTTCAGGATACAAAGGTTCCTGAGTCATTCTACCAGTTCTAGTAGCCACTCTAACAGCATAATCATTATCTTTACTATTCAATTCATTGAGCAAATCATTTTGAGCTTTAAATACTTGTTCTACTTGAGTGGTAACCATAGAAGCATGTTTACTAATAAGTTTAAGTTCACCTTTGACATTAGCCATATAATCACCCAAGTGTCCAAGCATATTTGAATTATATTTCAGTTCTCTACCAAAATAAGCATTAAAATCTTCTTGCTTAGCCATATATTTATCAAACTCATCTAAGCATGGGCTAGCAATTTTAGTAAATGGGATTACAGCTTTATCATATCTATAGAGAGAATTTACCTTTACTACCTGTGTCGGGTTATCAAGACCATGAGTTTGTTCAATGGGTAAAGGATTTTGATTACATGTTTCTTCAATAGTACGTAAATTAAGACAATGTATTTCTTCGATAGGAGCTAAATTCTTAACATCCTCAGCTTTAATACCTTTTTCTTTCATAGATTTCTTTGCTTCTTGCATATCTTCAGGACTGAGAAATAGAATACCCCTCTTCTTCAGAGTTGGTTTAGGAATAGACTCAGGAATTGGCTCCGGAGGTGTCCAATTATTTTCATTTGTCAACATATTATTCAATAGAATTTCAGCTTCATCTGGTTTTCTTTCCCTGAAAACAGAACCAACACAACTATCCAGGTAATCTCTGGAGGCATCGGTTAGTCCATTATAAAAGTTATCAAGTATTTTATTTTTCTTAAGAGGATGATCAGGCAAAGCATTAAGTAATTGGAGAAGCCTCCCCCGAGCTTGTGGGAGACTCTCTTCTTCAATTTGCACAAAATTATATATATCCCTTAAAGCAGCTTGTTTCTTATGAGCAGGAAAATATTTAGCAGAGAAGTAATAAATCATATCGGGGGACTACGCACACAACCAGGATCAAGAGAATTAAACCATATCTTAGCATCACCCTTTAATGAGAATGGAAATATTTTAAGGATATAAAAGTAGGGAGTTCTCTCATCTTTAGTGAATAGGGTGGCTATATCATTCAGTTTAGTAAGATGTGCCACAACAGTTTCAGATTCATAACCATGAAAAGGATAAGATTCAACCAAAGTAATAATATCAGGATCAAGAGAGAATTCATAATCCTTATCAGTAACAAAGATAGGTGAAGTAGCAAAAGGAGGGTCAGGTTTCATTCTAGCATTTAGAGATTGCTTACTCCATTTAGCTAATAATTTTTTAAGTTCAGTTCTATTTCTGCAAGCTAAAATAGCTAAAGAAGCATCTTGATGAAAAACATAACCCTTAGGAATGGCAAGTGGTTCTTCATCATCACTTTCATCAATATCATCAGATTCAATATTTTCAATTTCTCTAGCCCTAGCAAGTTGTTCATCAAGAAAAGCACTAAGTGGCATAGTAGTATCAGGCATAGAGGTAGTTTCATCATAAGTATCATGCATAGCAGAAGTGGCATCATCAATAACATGCGACATATCAGAACGAATAGCAGAAGCAGGTGTAGGTGCCGCAAGCTTACTCAAAACAGAAGGTGGATCAAGTGCAGAGCTAGATGGCAATTCCTTACCTCCCCTCGTAGTTAAGGGATAGATCTTGGTTTTTGGATATCTCAAGTTCTTCATAATGATAAGCAGATATATATCCCAAGTGACTCAAAGAATAGAGCTATGCTCCCCGGCAACGGCGCCAGAAAATAGTCTTGATAACCCACAAGTATAGGGGATCGCAACAGTTTCCGAGGGTAGAGTATTCAACCCAAATTTATTGATTCGACACAAGGGGAGCCAAAGAATATTTCTCAAGTATTAGCAGTCGAGTTGTCAATTCAACCACACCTAGAAACTTAATATCTGCAGCAAAGTGTTTAGTAGCAAAGTAATATGATAGTGGTGATAACGGTAGCAAAAGGTAACAGTAGTAAAAGTAATGTTTTTGGTATTTTGTAGTGATGGTAGCAATAGCAACAGAAAAGTAAATAGGCGGAGAACAATATATCGAAAGCTCGTAGGCAATGGATTGGTGATGGAGAATTATGCCAAATGTGGTTCATCATGTAATAGTCATAACCTAGGGTGACACAGAACTAGCTCAAGTTCATTGATATAAGGTAAGCATGTATTTCGAATATAGTCATACGTGCTTATGGAAAAGAACTTGCATGACATCTTTTGTCCTACCCTCCCGTGGCAACGGAGTCCTTACGAAAATTAAGGAATATTAAGGCCTCCTTTTAATAGAGAACCGGAACAAAGCATTAACACATAGTGAATACATGAACTCCTCAAACTACGGTCATCACCGGTTAGTATCCCGATTATTGTCAATTCGGGGTTAACGGATCATAACACATAATAGGTGACTATAGACTTGCAAGATAGGATCAAGAACACTCATATATTGATGAAAACATAATAGGTTCAGATCTGAAATCATGGCACTCGGGCCCTAGTGACAAGCATTAAGCATAGCAAAGCCATAGCAACATCAATCTCAGAACATAGTGGACACTAGGGATCAAACCCTAACAAAACTAACTCGATTACATGATAGATCCCATCCAACCCATCACCGTCCAGCAAGCCTATGATGGAATTACTCACGCACGGCGGTGAGCATCATGAAATTGGTGATGGAGGATGGTCGATGATGACTGTGGGAGTCCTGGATTAGGGGGTCTCCGGATAGCCGGACTATCTCCATTGGCCGGACTGTTAGACTATGAAGATAGAAGATTGAAGACTTCGTCTCGTGTTCGGATGGGACTCTACTTGGCGTGGAAGGCAAGCTAGGCAATACGTATATGGATATCTCCTCCTTTGTAACCGACCTTGTGTAACCCTAACCCTCTCCGTGTCTATATACACCGAAGGGTTTTAGTCCATAGAACAACAATCACAACATACAATCATACCATAGGCTAGATTCTAGGGTTTAGCCTCTCTGATCTCGTGGTAGATCTACTCTTGTAACACCCATATCATCAATACCAATCAAGCAGGACGTAGGGTTTTACCTCCATCAAGAGGGCCCGAACCTGGGTAAAACTTCGTGTCTCTTGTCTCTTGTTACCATCCGGCCTAGACGCACAGTTCGGGACCCCCTACCCAAGATCCGCCGGTTTTGACACCGACATTGGTGCTTTCATTGAGAGTTCCTTTGTGTTGTCACCGTTAGGCTTGATGGCTCCTACTATCATCGATAGCGATGTCGTCCAGGGTAAGACCTTTCTCCCCGGACAAATCTTCGTATTCGGCGGCTTTGCACTGCGGGCTAATTCGATTGGCCATCTGGAGCAGATTGAAAGCTACGCCCCTAGCCATCACGTCAGGTTTGGAAGTTTGAACTACACGGCCGACACCCGCGGGGACTTGATCTTCGACGGATTCGACCCACAGTCGGGCGCGCCGCACTGTCTCGATGGGTATGACCTAGCCCTGCCACCGGACGGTACTCCAGAGGCTGCGCCCACACCAGCTCCGACCCTTAGCTCGGAGCCAACTGCGCCAATTGAGGACGGGTGGCTAGACACCGCCTCAGGGACTGCAGTCTCGACGACGATCAAGCCGAACACCAGCATAATCCTCTACACAGCCCGTGACTCCAAGGTGCCGGACTCTCTTCCGGACCCCGAACCATCCGTGCCCCTGCCAATCGAATCCGAGTGGGTGCCGATCATGGAATTCACCGCTGCGGATATCTTTCAGCATTCACCCTTCGGCGACATTCTGAATTCACTATGGTCTCTCTCTTTGTCAGGAGAGCCCTGGCCGGATTATGGCCAACAGGACTGGGATGCGGATGACGAAGAAATTCGACGCCCACCCACCACCCACTTTGTAGCCATTGTCGATGATTTAACCGACATGCTCGACTTCGACCCTGCAGACATCGACGGTATGGACAATGATGCGGGAGGCAAAGATGAACCACCGCCCATAGGGCGCTGGACGTCCACTTCATCATATGACGTATACATGGTGGACACACCAAAAGAAGACGATGACGAGGAACGGAAGGACGCACCGAAGGCTTGTTCCCTCGAGAAGCAGTCAAAGTGGTGGCGCAAGCGCCGCCCCAAATCCCACCTCGCCAGAAACAACGATCACACAGACCCAGCGTTGGAGCTAGGCGAACCACTGCCGGACCACAGCAATAAGGAGAATCAAACCGAACAAACCAATTCTGTCAAAGATAATAGTCCGGACGACACAACGCTGGACAGGCACACGGAGCAACAGAATGCCCGTCAAAGGCTTGTTTCCACCGCGAGGAGTCTAAAAAAGCAGAAGCAAAGGCTCAAGGCTACGCAGGACACACTCCAAATCAGATGGAGTAAAGTACGCAACACAGCAGCAAAGTACGACGACAATCGCCCCAGCAAGAGCTACCCAAAGCGGAAGTCGCTACCTGAATTTGATGAGGAGGCATCAGACCCCTCACAACCAAAAATCAAAACGGCCACCTGGCCGGATAGACAACCTGACGGCCAACATCAAGCGGCAAACAACGCCACTCACAAGCCAATACGCGATCCACGCGAGGGCTCGCGCCAAAAGGACGGCGCAACCAGATCCATCTATGGACCACGCAAGCGCGCCCCAGCTTACAATGTACCACAACAAACATCCGAACAACGCGGCACACCCAGATACAGGGGTGCAGCACACCCCGTATCTTTCACCGATGAGGTGATGGACCATGAATTTCTAGAGGGACTCAAACCCGTAAACATAGAGGCATACAACGGAAAAACCGACCCTGGGGTCTGGATTAAGGATTACATCCTCCATATCCATATGGCTCGAGGAGATGACCTCCACGCCATCAAGTACTTACCCCTCAAGCTCAAACGGCCAGCCCGCCACTGGCTTCAAGGCCTCCCTGAAAACTCCATTGGAAGTTGGGAAGAGCTTGAAGATGCTTTTCGAGCAAATTTTCAAGGAACTTATGTCCGACGTCCGGACGCGGACGATTTGAGCCATATAACTCAACAGCCCGGAGAGTCAGCCCGAAAACTTTGGAACAGGTTCCTTATTAAAAAGAAGGAAATTGTCGATTGTCCGGACGCCGAAGCCTTGGCGGCGTTTAAACATAGCGTCCGTGATGAATGGCTCGCCAGACACCTCGGCCAAGAAAAGCCGAGAACGATGGCAGCATTAACAAGCCTCATGACCCGCTTTTGCGCGGGTGAGGACAGCTAGCTAGCCAGATGCAGCACCAACGACCCCAGTACATCCAAAGTTAGAGATGGAAACGAGGAATCACGGCGCAACAACAATAACAAACGCCGGAACAAAGGATACAACACGAAGAGCACGACAGTAAACGCCGGATTCAAAAGCTCTCAGCCAAGTCAGAAGCTGCCCTCTAAAGGCGCCAGAGATGAACTGTCCGACCTGAACAAAATTCTGGACCAAACATGTCAGGTCCATAGCACGCCTGGCAAACCAGCCAATCATACCCACAGAGAATGTTGGGTCTTCAAGTAGTCCGGCAAGCTCAACGCCGTACACAAGGGAGAGGATACACCAAGCGAAGATGAGGATGAGCCTATCAAGGGAGACGCTGGGGAACAAAAGAAATTTCCACCAGAAGTCAACAAAGTAAACGTGTTACACGTGATCAATGGAAGAAACAAAACGGCACTCCCAGAAAAATACGCCCCAAGGCCCATCACCGCAGAGTCCTGCCACTGGTCGTCTCAACCGATCACTTTCGACCATCATGATTACTCAGCAAGTATCCGGCGTGCAGGATGGGTTGCCCTGGTATTAGACCCAATAATTGGCGGATACCACTTCGCACGAGTCCTGATGGACGGTGGCCGCAGTCTAAACCTGATATACCAGGATACAATCCGCGAAATGGGGGTAGACCCAACAAAAATTTGCCATAGCAATATTACCTTTAAAGGAGTAACGCCAGGCCCAGAGGCTCGTTGCACGGGTTCCCTGCTACCAAAAGTTATATTCGGCCTCCCCGATAACTTCCGTAGTGAACATCTAACCTTCCACATCGCTCCATTCCAAAGTGGCTATCAAGCACTACTCGGACGCGAAGCTTTTGCTCGCTTTAATGCAATACCACACTACGCTTCCCTCACACTCAAGATGCCCGGTCCACGTGGCATCATTACAGTGAACGGAAGTATTAAGCGATCTCTGCGCGCCGAAGAGCGTGTGACTACCCTGGCAGCCGCACACTATAAATTGCCCCACCAGCTAAAGCATTTAGCAGGTCGTCACGACCTCGGACACGGCTAGACGAGTCCGGCGCAGCCATATGCAATTTATACCGGATCAATAATCACACCCCTATTGCAAATACAAGGGGCTCCATGAGCGCGGACAAGCGGCGATTCTTACTTACCTAGAATTATAAATAATTTCTTTAAAAAACTATCTTTTCGCACGACAGCTTTCTTCACCTCAGCTCCTCTCTTTTACAGATGATCATCGTGCTACACCCGTCTAGGATACGGCACAACGGAGACACAGGCGCAGACGTGCAGCAGGGACCTGCTCCAAGGATTCTTTTTAGATTAAGACCCTGCGTAAACCTTTTTTACTGTCTCTTGTTGATACATATCCACCGACTTATCAGCAAAATTGAGAAGGATGCTGACGTCTTGGCATGTGGCCATGTCAGAAGAATGCACGTACCTGGACACAAGGGGCTTCTTACAAGCGGCACTATTTCAGCCCGGTTTATACCATAAAGACCGAATACCTTAGGGAGTGTTCGGCGTCGCGAGTTCGGCCTTATATGCATCAGCTCTGAATCATTGTCTTTGGTCAAATGTTGGGTTTCCCGGCTCCTGTGTTTTGGTGCCTTATGTTCCACTTTACCGGCTAAGGTAGCACCAGGAGAACTACTGCGATTGTGCCCTGGTTCATCCGGACGAGCACCTCAGTAGAGAAAGCCGAAAACTGACTATCATGATATAGCGTGAGACTGGTCAACCACTCGATGACCTATCGGAATGTTAGAATTCCTCCGCCTTAACGAAGGGCTACTTTCCGGCCAGGCATATACGCACCCCGCGATCGGGAGAGTGCGGAGCCACCAGGGGCTATCTAGTAGCCCCACTGTCAAACTCCTATGGCTAAGTGAAAGTGTTCAAGCATTATAGTCCGGTTGCCTCGCTCGCTGCGCTATCACCTCCTTATCAGGACCAAGACGTTGGGTTAAGTGTGAACACACATTTTTTGCGAGCACCTCCGCATTATATGCGTGGGGGTTGAAGCCGACGGCTGCAATCTTTCAGGTTATACACATGTATACATAAACGGCCGCACAGGAGGCATCATACTACTTACAGGCAAAAGTATAAACACAGCCTTATCAAAACTTCATAAAAGCATTATGTTTACAATGAGAATACATATCACTCAAACATAATATTTTTCGAGCACTAGGCCTCTATCAAACGAGCACCCTCGAGAACTTCCTCGAAATAGTGTTCGGCAGCCACACGGCCTATGGCCGAACCCTGCGCCGCAACAGTGGTAGCGTCCATCTCCGCCCAGTATGCTTTAACACGGGCAAGGGCCATCCGCGAGCCTTCTATGCACGCTGACCTCTTCATCGCATTAATGCGCGGCACCACATCAAGGAGCTGCTGCACTAAGCCGAAATAGTTGTTCGGCTTAGGCCCTTCAGGCCATAGTTGATCCACAACAGACCTCATGGCGAGTCTGGACAACCTTTTCAGTTCGGCCCATTTGGCTAGCTGGTCAGTCAATGAAAGCGGACGCTCTGGAACATGGAATTGCGTCTAAAACAGCTTGTCCACTTCACGATCTGACTGACCTTGGAAGTACTTGGCCGCATCGGCAGCGCTCGCCGCCAAATCCTTATACGCATCTGCTGAGCTCCACAGCCGATCCAGAGGGGCATACCGTGGATCCCCGAACTTCCTCGGTAACATGAAGGGTTTTCCAGCCGCAATATCCCCGGCTTCCCGCATCTCCTCCTTCTTCGCTCTCATAGCAGAACGGGTGTCTTTGTCTGCCGCCGCGGCCTTCTCAAGATCTGTTGCCTTCGCTTGGTTCTCTTTCTCAAGGACCTGGCAACGGTCGGCAGTGTCTTTCAACTTTACGGCCATCTTGGCCATCTTCTCTTGGCTCTCGCAATGTGCGGCCTTCTCGGCTTTCAACTCTTCGTCTGCCTTCAAAGCAGCCGCATTACTACTCCTCGCTTGTTCCTTGGCTCGGGCAAGTTCTGCCCGCAAGGCTTCCACGATGGCAGCTCCATCTGCAGTCACAACATATTAAAGATACTGGCATTATGCTGCTCTTACTATGTGGCGTTCATCGGATAATAACACTTACCCTGTGCCTCATCAAGCCTCTGGTTAACAAGCTCGATGTCGGCGTCTGCCGCATCCAGTTGCCGTTTTAATTGGGCAAACTCCCTAGTCCAGCTAGCCACCGGAGCTCCCACCACCTGCACATAAAGGCAGATTGGTTATTACCTGGGTATTTGATCCTCTGTTCACCGCCGTTCTCGATGACAACCAGAGTCTCAGGGGCTACTATAACATGTGCAGTACTATCACATATTATCTCACATACCTCAAAGCCTGTCAATAGACTCGTGAAGGCTTCATGTAATCCGCTTTCAGCGGACGAGATTCTTTCCATCACCGTACCCATCAGCGTGCGGTGCTCTTTTGAGATGGCCGCTCGCCCCATCAACTCCCTCAGAACGTCTAACCGCACACCAAACGGTGCCGGACTCTTTCGTATGCTCTCTTCGGGAGCCGGACACTGGGGACCTTGGGGGTCTACGGGATTATCTTCTGGCCTCCGCGACGACACTTCGGGGTCGCCCGCTTCTGGAGTGGAGGAGTCCGGGGGAGGCATTTCGTTCTCCATCATCTCTGGAAGAAGATCCCCCGAAGACGAGCTCATTTGAGAGGGGCTGAGGCCCGAACTGCAAGATAGATGCGGTGGTTATTTTCTCAGAGGAAAAAGATAACATACCCTTACTACTAAAATATTTTGGATCACTTACGACTCGTTGGAGGGCTGATCCCCCCACGGACTCTGCGCGGCAAAAGCTCCCCCCAAGGTAGGACCCTCAGTGGGAGACCTCTTCTCCCGTTTGGAGGCTTCGGCTTCCGGATCCTCGGAAGCAGTCCTTTTCCTCCCCCGATCATCCTCCTTCGTGGAGACGCTCGCTCCCTCGGCTGGAGCGGATAGCAATGGGGGCCCGTGTCCGCCCATATTATCTCCCTCGGTATCTTCCTTCAAGGGCTCCGAACAAGGTGCGACCTCGAGCATCTTCTCCAATACCGGATTTTCCAAACCCTCAGGGAGGGGAGCCAAGCACCGGATCATCTTCGCCTTTGTTAGCCAGTCCTGGTCAAAAAGCAGACTCTCATAAATAACTTCGAATAAAAGATAGCGTGTTCGACGAGGGAGATTTCTTACTTGTTCGATGGCGTGGTTACTGCTCAGGCCAGTGTCCTCGGTGATATCCGGACATTCCACTCGGGGTCTGAAGAATGACTTGTACATCTCCTCGTGCGTCAGGCCGAGGAAACTTTGAATGGCACGTGGCCCCTCTGGGTTGAACTCCCACAAACGCAGGGGCCGGCGTTTGCAAGGCCGGACTTGGCGAACCAGCATAACTTGTATCACCGCAATCAAATTGAAATCTCCCTCGAAGAGATCTCGGATGCGGCTTTGCAGTATAGGCACGTCCTTGGCTGGACCCCAGCTCAGACCCCTGCTAATCCATGACATCAGTTGTGGTGGGGGGCCCGAGTGGAAAGCGGGGGCAGCCGCCCACTTGGTACTTCTGGGAGCCGTGACGTAAAACCACTCCCGTTGCCATAATTCGGGAACCTCTGGAAACGAACCTCTCAGCCATGGAGCTCCTGCCATCTTGCCTATTGATGCACCTCCGCACGCTGCTTGTTGCCCCTCGATCATCTTTGGCCTTACTTCAAAGGTCTTGAGCCACAGGCCAAAGTGAGGGGTAACAAAGAGAAAGGCCTCACACACGACAATAAATGTCGTAATGTGGAGAAAGGAGTCCGGGGCTAGATCGTGGAAATCTAACACGTAATAGAACATCAAGCCCCTGACGAAAGGTTCCAGAGTGAGACCTAGACCTCGGAGGAAGTGGGAGACGAACACAACATTCTCGTTGGGTTCGGGAGTAGGGACGACCTGCCCTCTAGCAAGCAGCCGATGCGAAACCTCGGCGGTCAGATATCTAGCCTCCCTCAACTTCTTAATGTCCTCCTCCGTAACGGAAGAGGGCGTCCATCGGCCTTGAAGGCTGGATCCGGACATGGTTGAAGGTCCGGAGCACCTAACCTGAGCTTTGGGTGTTAGAACTTGAGGCGGGGGAAGGGTTTGGTTGAGCACGGGAGGGAAAAAGCGAAAACCTCGTCCCCTTATAAAGAGGGTGAATATCAAGCGTCCCCTCCGTAGCCGTTTAGGACATACCTATAATCTAGGAGTCCTAGACACGGTTGGGTTACCCACGAACCACATTAATGAGAATCCCATAATTAGGGGAACACGATCTCCGCTTCGGCAAGACGTGTCAAGAAACTGCCTCGCGTTATGTGCGGGGCTGGTTAAATGAAACGGTTCGAATAATCACTGGGCCATGACATGACGTCATGTTACCAAAACAAGCTGGCGGATTAGATCTGTGAAGACATTATTCTCTCTACGGTGAAATGTGGAACTTATTTTGCAAGGTCGGACACTATCCTCGTATTCAAATTCTTCTGTGATGTATTCGGAGAAGGAACCTACCTTGCAATGCCGAAGACAACTGCGCGCCGGACTCATCGTCATTGAAGCCTGGTTCAGGGGCTACTGTGGGAGTCCTGGATTAGGGGGTCTCCGGATAGCCGAACTATCTCCATTGGCCGGACTGTTAGACTATGAAGATAGAAGATTGAAGACTTCGTCTCGTGTCCGGATGGGACTCTACTTGGCGTGGATGGCAACCTAGGCAATACGTATATGGATATCTCCTCCTTTGTAACCGACCTTGCGTAACCCTAACCCTCTCCGGTGTCTATATAAACCGAAGGGTTTTAGTCCGTAGGACAACAATCACAACATACAATCATACCATAGGCTAGCTTCTAGGGTTTAGCCTCTCTGATCTCGTGGTAGATCTACTCTTGTAACACCCATATCATCAATATCAATCAAGCAGGACGTAGGGTTTTACCTCCATCAAGAGGGCCCGAACCTGGGTAAAACTTCGTGTCCCTTGTCTCCTGTTACCATCTGGCCTAGACGCACAGTTTGGGACCCCCTACCCGAGATCCGCCGGTTTTGACACTGACAATGATGATGGCGATGGATTCCCCTCTCCGGAGCCCCGAACGGACTCCAGATCAGCCCTCCTAAGAGGTTTTAGGGCTTGGCGGCGGCTCCGTATCGTAAAACGCGATGATTTCTTCTCTCTGATTTTTTTCTCCCCGAAACTCAATATATGGAGGTGGAGTTGGAGTCGGAGAGGCAACAGGGGGCCCACAAGGTAGGGAGGTGCGCCCCACACCCTCGTGGCAAGGTGGTGGCCCCCTTGGCCTTCATCTTTGGCAGGTATTTTTCTTATTTTCTGAAAAGTGTCTCCGTGAAGTTTCAGGTCATTCCGAGAACGTTTGCTCCTGCACATAAATAACACCATGGTAATTCTGCTGAAAACAGCGTCAGTCCGGGTTAGTTCCATTCAAATCATGCAAGTTAGAGTCCAAAACAAGGGCAAAAGTGTTTGGAAAAGTAGATACGTTGGAGACATATCAATGAGTGCAAAGAAAGAACCGCTAGGATGCGTGCTAAGAAAGATGCCTTTATAAGAGCGTGTTCTTCTAGTTCCTGTGAAAATAAAGATCAAGATCTAAAAGTTATTGATGTGTCCCCTATTAAATCTTTGTTTTGCAATATGAATCTTGATAATGATGGGACTGAATATGATCCACCTTTACCTAGAAGGCGTTCCAAGAATTCGGAATTTGTTGATCTTGATGCTAAATTTGATAAAAGTGGGATTGAAGAAATTAAAACCCTAGATGTTGCTAAGCCCACTATTATGGATTTCAAGGAATTTAACTATGAAAATTTCTCTTTGATTGATTGTATTTCCTTGTTGCAATGTGTGCTAAATTCTCCTCGCGCTTATAGTCAAAATAAAGCATTTACTAAACATATCGTTGATGCCTTGATGCAATCTTATGAAGAAAAACTTGAATTGGAAGTTTCTATCCCTAGAAAACTTTATGATGAGTGGGAACCTACTATTAAAATTAAAATTAAAGATCATGATTGCTATGCTTTATGTGATTTGGGTGCTAGTGTTTCCACGATTCCAAAGACTTTGTGTGATTTGTTAGGTTTCCGTGATTTTGATGATTGCTCTCTAAATTTGCACCATGCGGATTCTACTATTAAAAACCCTATGGGAAGAATTAATGATGTTATTATTGTTGCAAATATGAATTATGTGCCCGTAGATTTTATTGTTCTTGGCATAGATTGCAATCCTTCATGTGCTATTATTCTTGGTAGACCTTTCCTTAGAGTGATTGGTGCAATTATTGATATGAAGGAAGGAAATATTAGATTCCAATTTCCATTAAGAAAATGCATGGAACACTTTCCTAGAAAAAAAAATAAATTACCTTATGAATCTATTATGAGAGCCACTTATGGATTGCCTACCAAAGATGGCAATACCTAGATCTATTCTTGCTTGTTATGCCTAGCTAGGGGCGTTAAACGATAGCGCTTGTTGG
Source organism: Triticum dicoccoides (assembly GCF_002162155.2). Lineage (NCBI taxonomy): Eukaryota > Viridiplantae > Streptophyta > Magnoliopsida > Poales > Poaceae > Triticum > Triticum dicoccoides. The sequence goes on from NC_041382.1 coordinate 625,060,156, forward strand.
GAGGCAACCCAATTTTATTTTTATTCCTTGCTTTTTGCTCCTGTTTAGTAATAAATAATTTATCTAGCCTCAGTTTTGGTTGTGTATTTTGTGTTTAATTAGTGTTTGTGCCAAGTAGAACCATTGGGAAGACTTGGGGAAAGTCTTGTTGAACCTGCTGTAAAAAACAGAAACTTTAGCGCTCACGAGAACTGCTATCATTTTTATTTGGAAAGTGATATTTAGTTAATTCGTTTTTCAGATGATTAATAGATAAATTCCACACGTCCATAAATTTATTTTAGAATTTTTGGGGTTCCAGATCTTGCGCTATCTACAGATTACTACAGACTGTTCTGTTTTTGACAGATTCTGTTTTTTGTGTGTTGTTTGCTTATTTTGATGAATCTATGACTAGTAAAATAGTTTATAAACCATAGAGAAGTTGTAATACAGTAGGTATAACACCAATATAAATAAATAATGAGTTCATTACAGTACCTTTAAGTGGTCTTTTATTTTCTTTCGCTAACGGAGCTCACGAGATTTTCTACTTTAAGTTTTGTGTTGTGAAGTTTTCAAGATTTGGGTAAATATTTGATGGATTATGGAACAAGGAGTGGCAAGAGCCTAAGCTTGGGTATTCCCATGGCACCCCCAAGCTAATATAAGGACACCTAAAAGCCAAATCTTGGGGATGCCCCGGAAGGCATCCCCTCTTTCGTCTACTTCTATCGGTAACTTTACTAGGAGCTATATTTTTATTCGCCACAAGATATGTGTTTTACTTGGAGCGTCTTGTATGATTTGAGTCTTTGCTTGTTAGTTTAACACAATCATCCTTGATGTACACACCTTTTGAGAGATCCATACATGATTTGGAATTTGTTAGAATACTCTATGTGCTTCGCTTATATCTTTTGAGTAATATAATTTTTGCTCTAGTACTTCACTTATATCTTTTAGAGCACGGTGGTGGATTTGTTTTATAGAAACTATTGTTCTCTCATGCTTCACTTAGATTATTTTGAGAGTCTTAATAGCATGGTAATTTGCTTAAAATCCTAATATGCTAGGTATTCAAAGTTAGTAAAATTTTCTTAAGAGTGTTTTGAATACTAAGAGAAGTTTGATGTTTGATGATTGTTTTGAGATATGGAGGTAATAATATCAAATTCATGCTAGTTGAGTAGTTGTGAAATTGAGAAATACTTGTGTTGAAGTTTGCAAGTCCCGTAGCATGCACATATGGTAAACGGTATGCAACAAATTTGAAACATGAGGTGTTATTTGATTGTCTTCCTTATGAGTGGCGGTCGGGGACGAGCGATGGTCTTTTCCTACCAATCTATCCCCCTAGGAGCATGCGCGTAGTGCCGAGGTTTTTGATGACTTGTAGATTTTTGCAATAAGTATGTGAGTTCTTTATGACTAATGTTGAGTCCATGGATTATACGCACTCTCACCCTTCCATCCTTGCTAGCCTCTTCGGTACCGTGCATTGCCCTTTCTCACATTGAGAGTTGGCGCAAACTTCGCCGGTGCATCCAAACCCCGTGATATGATATGCTCTTTCACACATAAACCTCCTTATATCTTCCTCAAAACAGCCACCATACCTATTATGGCATTTCCGTAGCCATTCCGAGATATATTGCCATGCAACTTTCCATCATTCCGTTCATCATGACACATTCATTATTGTCATATTGCTTAGCATGATTATGTAGTTCACATAGTATTTGTGGCAAAGCCACCGTTCATAATTCTTTCATACATGTCACTTTTGGTCCATTGCATATCCCGGTACACCGCTGGAGGCATTCATATAGAGTCATCTTTTGTTCTAGTATCGAGTTGTAATCATTGAGTTGTAAATAAATAGAAGTGTGATGATCATAATTTTCTAGAACATTGTCCCAAGTGAGGAATTATAAAAAAGCGAAAGGCTATAAAAAAGAGAGAAGGCCCAAAAAATGAGAGAAAAAGAGAGAAGGGACAATGTTACTATCCTTTGCCACACTTGTGCTTCAAAGTAGCACCTTAATCTTCATGTTAGAGAGTCTCTTGTTTTGTCACTTTCATATACTAGTGGGAATTTTTCATTATAGAACTTGGCTTGTATATTCCAACAATGGGCCTCCTCAAGTGCCCTAGGTCTTCGTGAGCAAGCAAGTTGGATGCACAATCCACTAGTTTCTTTTGTTGAGCTTTCATACATTTATAGCTCTAGTGCATCCGTTGCATGGCAATCCCTACTCCTTGCATTAACATCAATCGGTGGGCATCTCCATAGCCCATTGATTAGCCTCGTTGATGTGAGACTTTCTCCTTTTTTTGTCTTCTCCACATAACCCCCCTCATTATATTCTATTCCACCCATAGTGCTATGTCCATGGCTCGCGCTCATATATTGCGTGAAAGTTTATAGGTTTGAGATTACTAAAGTATGAAACAATTGCTTGGCTTGTCATCGGGGTTGTGCATGATGAGAGCATTCTTGTGTGACCAAAATGAAACATGACTAAACCATATGATTTTGTAGGGATGAACTTTCTTTGGCCATGTTATTTTGAGAAGACATAATTGCTTAGTTAGTATGCTTGAAGTATTCTTATTTTTATGTCAATATGAACTTTTGTCTTGAATCTTTCGGATCTGAATATTCATACCACAATTAAGAAAAATTACATTAAAATTATGCCAAGTAGCACTCCGCATCAAAAATTCTGTTTTTATCATTTACCTACTCGAGGACAAGCTGGAATTAAGCTTGGGGATGCTTGATACGTCTCCAACGTATCTATAATTTTGATTCCTCCATGCTATATTATCTACTGTCTTGGACATTATTGGACTTTATTATCCACTTTTATATTATTTTTAAGACTAACCTATTAACCGGAGGCCCAGCCCAGAATTCCTGTTTTTTTGCCTGTTTTAGGGTTTCGAAGAAAAGGATATCAAACGGAGACCAAACCGAATGAAACCTTCAGGAACGTGAATTTCTAAACGAACAAGACCCGGGATACTTGGACCCTATGTCAAGAAACAAAAGAGGAGGCCACGAGGTAGGGGGGCGCGCCTACCCCCCACCCCAGGCGCGCCCTCCACCCTCGTGGGCCCCGTATTGCTCCACCGACGTACTCCTTCCTCCTATATATACCTACGTACCCCCAAACGATCAGATACGGAGCCAAAACCCTAATTCCACCGCCGCAACTTTCTGTATCCACGAGATCCCATCTTGGGGCCTGTTCCGGAGCTCCGCCGGAGGGGGCATCGATCACGGAGGGCTTCTACATCAACACCGTAGCCCCTCCGATGAAGTTTGAGTAGTTTACCTCAGACCTACGGGTCCATAGTTAGTAGCTAGATGGCTTCTTCTCTCTTTTTGGATCTCAATACAATGTTCTCCCCTCTCTTGTGGAGATCTATTCGATGTAATTTTCTTTTTGCGGTGTGTTTGTTGAGATTGATGAATTGTAGGTTTATGATCAAGTCTATCTATGAACAATATTTGAATCTTCTCTGAATCTCGTGCACGCCCTCACAAGAGTTGCGCAACTCGGCCCAGCGTGTGAGATAGTTGCGAGTCGACTCGTTGGGGCCCTGGACGCACAAGGAAAGCTAGCGAGGCTTGGGCGGCCGCTTGTACGTGCTGGTGAAGTTGCAGATGAATGCTTCAGTAAAATCAACCCAGCTGTTGACGATGTGGGGCTTCAGGCTATTCAGCCATGTCTGGGTCGTGCCCTGGAGCATGAGCAGAACGTACTTCACGGCAACGCGCTTGTTACCATTGGCGATGCTGACGGCTATGGAATAGTGAACCAGCCAGTCTTCCAGCTTCACGAAGCCGGTGTACTTAGGCGTATCTCTCGGGAGAGTGAACCCTTTGGGGAAGGGCTCCTCAGATGCGGGGGCCAAAACAAGGCGGACCCAGCTCATCTTCTTCTTCTTCTAGCGCCAGGGATCGATTGAGGCAATCGATCCGATGGCGGGCATCATTTTCTCCGATTCCTTCTCGGCGGCCAAGGCGGTCGCCGAGTGACGGGTGGTCAACAGGCGGCGGAGAAATGCGCCTCTCCCTGCGGGGAGGAGGAGGCGGACATCCGTCTTGCCGTCGCACTGCTCTAGGGCGGCCGTCTTGGTCGCGCTCGATGGTAATGTGAGTCCGGCTGATGCTGGAAGCCGGCTCCTTGTCTCTTCTATCGCGGACGTCACCAGTCGACGTCCGGGATGTCGCGCCTTGATCTCGGTGAGGAGGCGGGTCGTCGTTTCGCCGACCGGGCGCTTCGGTGCGGCACCCGGCATCTTACTGCTCAGCAGCCGCGTCGAGGAGCTGTTGGACTCGCTCCGTCATGTGGCGATGCTCGTCGCCCTCGAGCTTGTCTAGTTCGTCTGTTGTCGCCTGGGCAGCTCGTATGTTCCCAGCAGGCGTGGCGTATACGGGGCGATCTGTCCCGGACATGCTGGCGATGGTCGCACCACGCTGCCGGAGCAGGCCAATGCGGCTAGGCCCACCAGGATCCGGCATGCCGCCGACTGCACGGTCCATCTCCCGCTGGTAGGCCTCCGAAAGGCGTCTCATGCTGGCCAGCCGGTTGGCACTCTCGATGAGCAGGACACGGCGTGCTTCCAGCGTCTCAGCGTCGGCGTCTTCCGGGATAGGCGCAGCCAGGTCTTGCATCGCTGCCTGCAACGGATGCTGGCCAGCTCCGCCAGAGTGCTCGCCATGGCCGATGACGAGCACCTCCGTGACGATGTTGCCGCCGTTGTCCACGCGAGGAAGCGGCTCATCGTAGACCACCACGTTGGATGGGAACGCGTCAAGCGATGCCATGTCGGAGTCGACCAACATCGGGTCGGTAGAGCCAACCGACTCCAAGTCAGCAGCAGACTCGCTGGCGACGTGGAGCTGATCGAGGAGGCTCACAAGGCGGCTCTCGGGGTCATCGGTGCCCGCATCAGACGTAGGCTCGTCGGAGAGGCGAATCTCACCAACAAGATCGGCGAGGCAGCTCGTCGCGCAGGCAGCCTCTGCGCCATGTAGCGCGTCGGCACAGACGCCGTCTGGCGTGCCGGGCTGGCTGCGCTCGCCAGGAAGGAACATGGTTTCCGTCCAGAACAGGTCTCTGGGAGACGGTGCACCTCGCCCCACGGTGGGCGCCAAATGTCGGGGGTTGGGTGCGACATATGCCAATGGATGGCTTATCATGGTGGGAGCGAGTAGAACGTCGCCGGTGCCTGGAAGCGGGATAAGGCGTAGACACGAACACCGGCGTACTTTACCCAGGTTCAGGGCTCTCCTAGGAGATAACACCCCTAGTCCTGCTCTTCGGGGTCTCCGCATGATCACTAAGGCACTAGTGAGTACAATGATGCTCCTCGAGCTATATGCTAGATGTAGAAGAAGGCAAGGCTTGCTCTCCTCTCCCCCTAGGTGTGAGTCTAATTCTAACATGTTCCAACCCTTTGCATGGGTGCCCTGGGGGGTTTATATAGACCTACCCCCCAGGGGTACAATGGTAATCTGGCCGGGTGTGAGACCTGGCTGTCGGTCTCTTTGGTCACCGGCTTCTTCGCCGACTGATGGGGCCTGCCGTCTGGTGGGCCCCGCTGGCTGGTCTGGTACGGAGCCGACGGGCCGTCTCTGCCGCTCACGGGTCTGCCGGCTGCGGGTTATTGTTGTCGTGATGCTAATGACGCTTGCTTGGTCAGGGGTGCGTGGCTACAGTCCCGCCGCCTGGTGGGAGATCACTATAGCCACCCCGTGTCTTATCTGGTTAATGATGCGTGGGGCCTTGAGGAAGGAACGGGCCGACTGCTCGGAGCCGGCCTCCCCCGGGTCCGACTGGTGAGGCACCCGCCGTCTTCCGGGATCTCGCTGACCGGCAGGGCCCATCATTCTCGGACCGTACCGACAAGCGGTCATGGGAACAGGGCTTCGCCTGTCAGGAATGATGCCAGGGGCGGAGTGACAACAGTGCTGCGCCAGGCTGAGATCTCCGCCTGTACGGAGCACTGTGGCCACGCCCGGCCTTGGGCACGGGGGGATGGGCTACTCTGCAGCCATTCCCCGTCCTGTCTTCTTAATGGGGGTGCAGACTTTGAGGGCACCATGGGCCGACTGCTGGGAGCCGGCCTCTCTGGAGGCCGTCTGCCAGGAGTTGGCCCGTCTTGGAGCCGCCTTCCTGACCATGGCCGTCTTCTGGCAGTCGGCCGTTCAGCCAGCCGTCCACCAGAAGGCGGCGCTTCATCTTGACGTCTTGAAGGGCGCAGCCGGCCCGATGTCTTGAAAGGTTTTGGAACTCGGATCAGGCTACTCATGGCCCATTAATCCAACAACAGGTTTCCATTTGTTCCTGTAGATCAGGATCATGATTTTCATTTTGTTTTTCTGCTCGGCGCACTAATCAAAAGTATCATGTTCCTGCAATGCTCACTACTTTTCCCCCATTCAATTGCAGGTTTTCTTTCTTGATAATCTTGATCTTGGTCTATTCAACATGAAGCATGATGTGCTCCCGAGGTTGAAAGAGTTCGACCAGGATTGTTTTGCGGAAAATGACAACCAAGGCCTCTGATGTTGGAGTAGCCGAGCCGTCATTCGCGTCGTCAATGGTATATGTTCATGCCCCCCTCTGCCGGTCTCGCGTACGTACCAATCATTCCCATGACAGCCATGTACCTAACATTTTTTCTTCTTGTTTTTGATTATCGTGGTGACACAGCTTAGGGACCCGTCAACCGTGTGCTACTCTAGGAGTTTAGAAGCTAACAAACAAAAGAGGGACGTAACTGCATCGCGGCGCTACTGGGACAGTCATTCTCACCCAGCCACATGCTCGCGTTTACCCAATGCTAGTACGGACAACTCACCGACCATTGCCACAGGGGCTGCCTCCCACGCTCTACCACCTAGACAGCCATCAGCATTGGACTACTCCAACTACATTGCAAATCGTTATCCGTTGATGGTAAAGAGTATTCTTCTTGATAGTCCGAGCTCTCTTCGTTTACATACCCTGCGCACTCTTCTGTAAATATATTATTTTCTCCCTCCTTGTGTCTGCATTTTCTTCGGTCATCACAGCAACTCGCCGTCCTCCTACGAGAGCAGAATGCACGTGCGATCCTCCACCTCATTACTGCACGGCAAAACATTCAGAACGATATGGTCTCATTCACAGACAAGCTCATGTCCGCTCTCGCTTCAGCTTGCACTTGTTGTGCCGCAAGGGGATTGCCTGATTGCCCACTAAAACCTCGCCCGGCGATGGCCGACGAGCACAGCGCATCTGCAAATACCAAACGTAAACCTCCTCTGGGTTCACTGACTCCAACTGGAGAAACATCTTACAAGACACCGAAGGCTCGCAAGCTACCTGGTGTCAGGCTCGATATCTCCGACTGTGAAGGTAATTCATATTTGTCATATACCATCTAGCCCATACAGAGGTTTTTTCGGTTACTCCAACTGTGTCACAACAACTATATCCCTCATAAGAATTTTCACCTGTCAGGTTCTTCACGCCAGGCAATGATCCAAAAAGAATGTACGGCTATTGTTACATCCCCAGGCACTCTCCGGCCCGATGCAGCACCAGTAGAAGGCACAACCGAACTACAAGCCAGGAACGAGTCTATCTGTAACTCTGTTCAACGATAAGCCTCATGCATAGCTGAAGCAGTCAAGGATCTATACTGCTCCAGTCCACGAGAGAACCAAACATCAATCTGTTTTGGCATTTCCACAGGCCCTACTCCTAAACGCAAGTACACTTCGTCCAGGAGCTACGCAAGCAACCCATGGTTCACTGGGAAACCTGTAGTACCTCCGAAGACTCAAACAGGAGAATTACTTTCGACATACTTGCCATCACTGCCCGATAACCAGCTAGTTCGACATGCTTACCCCTCAGACTCAACACTTTTTCCTATTCGCCTTAAAATTGTCCCATGTACTAATAGAATTTTATGTACCTTATGAGAAATTGGATATTGCATGCCATCCCTCGTCTAGTCAAAGTCACTGGTCACGAGATCATCCAGCAGCTTGTTCGCAACGGCATGATCGACCATGAGTTGGGTTCTATTCTTATCCGCCGACAGTCACAATTGGACGCGGACTCAAGCATGGGCACACCTCATCTAACACATTCTCACCTATTAGAATGCGACTTCTCGGTAAGCATACCCCAACACAGTACCTTATGCACTCATAGCACATACCAATGACAAACTGACCGACCACACCATCGCGACAGACCCTTGCTATTGCTGACAATGGAAGTATATCAAGATTCATAGAGATTCAAAACCAGTTTACTGGAGCCAACATCGCATATGCAATTGAGGCATGCCAACTGGTATGACTAATCTGAAGACGTTTTCTCCGTGCGGTTTCTTAGTTTTGCACACACCGATTTTGCCAGCTTAGTTTTTGATTAATTTTCACCATTTGTACCCGCAGTTCTATATCCTAGCAATACTCCAGGACGGGTGGGCCTTATACATTTGGGACATGCTGTCCAGGATCATCCACATCATCGATCCTGCTGCCGGTCCAGGGGTGCAGTGCACGTCAGAAGGAACGACATGAACTGATAGCGTCGCGGCTTCACGACACTTTGTTCAAGTGCCTCAATTGTTTTTTTGCTGGCTGGCCGATCCCGAAGGAAAACTGGACTACAAAATACCCGCTCCTTATGCAGACCTCAGTTACTAGGTATTACCCACATCCGTGCATGTATACTGGAGCACTCAGAGTCCTAATATTTTTTCCACAAATATCATCTATCTAGTCATAATCACGATACAAATGTTTACCAAGACAGCACTGTAGCCATGCTTACCAAGACAAAGCCCTCGTCACTAAGGGTGAGGCCACAGTAACCAGCCCCCGACAGGGCCCCCGAGCGGTGGGGCCGGCCTGTCGACCAGAGGACCGGCAGCCGGCGGGGCCCACCAGTCGGTGGAGAAGCCGGCGGGCATAGACACAGACGGCTAGGGCCCACGCCCAGCCGGATTACCATTGTACCCCTGGGGAGGTATGCCTATATAAACCCCCTAGGGCACCCATGCAGGGGGATCACTCTTTCAATAGTTTTAGACACCACAACGAGGAGAGGAACGGGCTAGCTTGGCCTCCTTCATCCTTTCACCGAACAGCTTAAGGAACATCTTGTAGCTACTTGTCGAGCTAGTGATCCTGCGGAGACCCCGCAGAGCAGCATTAGGGGTGTTATCTCTACGGAGAGCCCTGAAGCTGGGTAAGATTCGCCGGCGTGCATGTCTTTGCCTTATCCCGTTTCCAGGCACCGGCGATGTTTTATTGGCTCCCACAATGATAAGCCATCCATTGGCATATGTCGCACCAACCACCCGACATTTGGCGCCCACCATGGGGCCAGGTGCACCGTCGTCCGGAGACCTGTTCTAGACGGGAACTCTCTTCCTTCCCAATGTGTGTAGCCAGCTCGGCTCGCCCGATGGCGCTTGCCCCGACGCGCTGCAAGACGTCGCCGACGCCTGCGCGGCGAGCTGCCTCGCCGATCTTCTTGGCGAGGCTCGCATCTCCGACGATCCCGCATCCGACGCGGGCACAGGCTGCCCCGAGAGCCACCTCGTCAGCCTCCTCGACCAACTCCATGTCTCCGGCGAGCTTGCCGCGGACTTGGAGTCGGTTGGCTCCACCGACCCAATGCTTGTCGACTCCGACACGGCATCACTTGACGCCTTCCCCACCAACGTGGTAATCATCAAAGACCCTCTTCCTCGAGCCGACAGCAGCGTCAGTGCCATCACCGAGGTACTGGTCATCAGCCACGGCGCCGCCTCTGGCGAAAACGCCCATGACGCCCTGCAGACGGCGCTGCACGACTTGTCCGCCCCCATCCCGGCTGACACGGACGCCAAGACATTGGAGGCGCTCCGCCTCGCCCTCCTTGCGGAGGGCCAGAAGCTAGCCACCATGAGACGCCTCACCGAGGCTCACCAGCGTGAGGTCGACCGTGCCGCCTTCGGCACGCCACCTCCCGACGGGCCGAGCCGCGTCGGCATCATCAAGAAACACGGCGCGGCTATCGCCAACATGCTGGGAGCGGACCGCCCAGTCTATGCCACGCCTCTCGAGAACCTGCGCGCCGCCCAGGCGGCCGCAGACGAGTTGAATGGGCTGGGGCCTGACGAGCTCCCCTACATGACCAGACGCATCCAGCAGCTTATTGACGCAGCCATGGAGCGGCATGAAGCCGGTGCCCGCGCCGAGAGTCCTCCCCCGCGTTGAGAGCACGGCGCGACATCCTGAACACGACTGCGGGCAACACCCGCGCAAGAAAAGAAAAGGAGTCGGCTGCCAGCCGCAGCCGGACTCGAATCTCCATCGAGTGTGACGCGGAGGGCCCCCCTCGAGCTGTGGAGTGGCGGGGCGACCCTCCTCCTCCTCCGCCTCGTGGGGAGAGATACCCTACCCCGCCGCATGTCACACATCCGACTCTCAGCGGCCGGCTGGGTCACCGCGAAGGAGTCGGCGAGAATGATGCCTGCCACCGGATCGACCGCCTTTGGCGATCCCTGGCTCTGGAAGAAGAAGATGATGTCGGCCCGCCTTGCTTCGGTCCCCGCATCCGCGATGTGCCCTTCCCCAAAGGGTTCTCGCTCCCAAGAGACACGCCAAAGTACAACGGATCCGTGAAGCCGGAGGATTGGTTGATCAACTACTCTACCGCGGTTAGCATCGCGAACGGCAACACGCGTGTTGCCGTAAAATATGTGCCCCTCATGCTCCAAGGCATGGCGCGCACCTGGCTCAACAGCCTCAAGCCTTACAGCGTCAACAGCTGGCTAGACTTCGCCGAAGCCTTCATCCGTAACTTCACCAGCACCTACAAGCTGGCTCCCAAGCCCCGACAGCTCTCCTTGTGTGTCCAAGGGCCCAACAAATCGACTCGCGACTACCTCACGCATTGGGCCGAGCTCCGCAATTCCTGCAAGGGAGTGCACGAGGTTCAAGCTATAGAGTACTTCACCGTCGGGTGCCGAGAAGGCACCCTCCTCAAGCACCGACTCCTCTGCGATGAGCCGACTACCCTTGACGAGCTGCTGATCATAGCTGATAAATACGCCATGGTCGATTCCTCAATGAAGACCGAGCTCCGAGTAGAAGCCTCCGGGAAGGTGCTCGCTCCAAGTCCCAAGACGCCAGCTGGAGAATCCAGCCGCCGCCCGTACCAGAACGACCACAAGCGCAAGGCTCCCCCGCCGCCTTCCACCAGTCGGCAGGTGGCCACAGTTGAAGACGAACCACCCGAAGGGCGGCCCGCGCCCAAGAAGCAGAAGGGCGGCAGGCCGGCTTGGCAGCCGGCTTTCTCCTACGAGCAAGCACTTGATGCCCCCTCCAAGTTTCACAGCAGCGTGAAGCCTTCAAACCACACAACCCGAAAATGCCACTGGCTCATGCGGATCTCCAAGGGCGAGGGGATAGCGCCGCCTCCGCCTGCTGGTCAGCCGCCTCCGGCTCCTCCGTCGCCGGCTGCTCGACCAGCAGTCGGGGCTGTTCAAGACGAGTACCCCGACGAGCATGCCGCCTACGTCATCTTTACGAGCCAGCCAGAAGATCGGCGTAGCCGGCGCCGACAACACCAAGAAGTCAACGCAGTCGCCTCCAACAACCCAGAGTTCATGCACTGGTCAGAAAGGCCTATTAGCTGGAGCCGGACAGATCACCCAGAGGTGATGCCGTCTCCCGGCTCTTACGCATTGGTTTTGGATGCCACCCTCGCAATAGAAAGGCGAGCCGCCCGCTTCTCCCGCGTGCTGATAGATGGTTGGAGCAGCATCAAGATACTGTACCGTGACACCATGGAGAAGCTAAGCATCAAGACGAAGCAGCTCATGCCCAGTCGGACTGTGTTCCACGGCATTGTACCCGGCCTGTCCTGCTCCCCAATCGGCAAGATCAAGATAGATGTCCTCTTCGGGGACAAGGATCATTTCCGTCGAGAGGCGGTGTGGTTTGAGGTGGTGGATCTAGAGAGCCCTTACCACGCATTGCTTGGCCGACCTGCTCTGGCCAAGTTCATGGATGTACCCCACTATGCCTACCTCAAGATGAAGATACCAAGTTCCAAGGGCATCATCACCATAGCCGTAGACTACAAGAAATCCTCCGAGTGTGCGGCTGCCAGCAGCCGGCTGGCCGAGTCCCTTGTAACTACTGAGGAGAAGAAGATACTGGACCGAGTCGTGGCCATGGCCGGCAAGCAGCCGGCCCTGTCCCCCAACCCCAAGGAGTGTGATGCCCAAGGTTCTTTTCAGCCGGCCAAAGAAACAAAGAAGGTACCTCTGGACCCGGATCACCGAGAAAGGTTTGCCACCATCGAGGCAAACCTGGACAGCAAATAGGAAGGCGAGCTCGCCGATTTCCTCCATGAGAATTGGGACATCTTCGCATGGTCCCCCAAGGACATGCCAGGTGTGCCGAAGGAATTCGCCGAGCACAAGCTACACGTCCGAGAAGGTGCAAAACCAGTCAAACAGCCCCTCCGCCGACTGTCGGAAAAGAAGAGAAGGATTGTAGGAGAAGAAATAGCCCGGCTTCTGGCAGCCGGCTTCATTATGGAAGTTTTCTTTTCAGAGTGGCTCGCCAACCCGGTCCTCGTGATGAAGAAAAACAACAAGTGGCGCATGTGTATAGACTACACTAGCCTCAACAAGGCTTGCCCCAAAGATCCTTTCGCCCTGCCAAGGATTGACCAAGTGATAGACTCCACAGCCGGATGCGATCTGTTGAGCTTCTTGGATGCTTACTCAGGCTACCACCAGATGAAAATGGATCCAGCTGACCGCTTGAAGACCGCCTTCATCACACCCTTCGGAGCCTTCTGCTATCTACCTATGACATTCGGCTTGAGAAATGTCGGTGCCACTTTTCAGCGTTGCATGCAGAAGTGCCTCCTCAAGCAACTCAGCAGAAATGCCCACATCTATGTAAACGATATTGTGGTGAAGACGGAGAAGCGCTGCACATTGCTGGAAGACCTCAGAGAGACATTTGAAAACTTGCGCCGATTTCAAATCAAGCTCAACCCCAAGAAATGCGTGTTCGGAGTACCAGCCGGCCAGCTTCTAGGCTTTCTGTTATCCGAACACGGCATCGAATGCAACCCGATGAAGATCAAAGCCATAGAGAGAATGGAGATTCCCACGAAGCTACGAGACGTCGAGAAGTTTACTGGGTGCTTGGCTTCCCTGAACTGCTTCACCAGCCGGCTCGGAGAGAAAGCCCTCCCCCTCTACCGACTCATGAAGAAGTCCACTCATTTCAAGTGGAACGACCAGGCGGACCAAGCCTTTCACGAGTTAAAGAAGATGCTGACCACGCCGCCTGTCTTGGCGGCACCGGCTGAAAAAGAGCCCATGCTCCTTTACATTGCCGCTACTAGCCGGGTGGTCAGCACAGTCATCGTAGTCCAGCGCCCAGAAGAAGGCCGAGCTCAGCTGGTCCAGAGGCCGGTGTATTATTTAAGCAAAGTATTATCCACCTCGAAGCAGAACTACCCACACTACCAGAAGATGTGCTATGGTGTGTACTTCGCTGCCAAGAAGCTCAAGCCCTATTTTCAAGAGCACCCCATCACGGTCGTGTGTACTGCCCCGCTCGCCGAGATCATAGGCAGCCGGGATGCATCTGACCAGGTGGCCAAATGGGCCATCGAGCTGGCCCCCTACGCGATCTTCTACTAGCCCCGCACCGCTATTAAGTCCCAGGCACTGGACGACTTCCTCGTCGATTGGGCCAAAACCCAATACCTGCCACCGGCCCCCGACTCCACTCACTGGCGGATGCACTTCGATGGGTCCAAGATGCACACCGGCTTGGGAGCCGGCATCGTCCTCACCTCTCCCAAGGGCGACAAGCTCAAGTATACATTGCAAATTCATTTTGCCGCCTCCAACAATGTGGGCGAGTACGAGGCGCTCATACACGAGCTCCGGCTAGCCAAAGAGCTCGGCATCCGCTGGATCCTGTGCTATGGTGACTCGGATTTGGTGGTACAACAGTCATCTGGCGACTAGGACGCCAAGGACGCGAACATGGCAAGCTATCGTTTCCTCGTTCAGCAAATCAGTGGATATTTTGAAGGATGTGAGTTCCTTCATGTACCACGTGCCGACAACATGCAAGCAGATGCCCTGGCACGAGTAGGCTCCACCCGGCAAGCTATACCAGCTGGCGTTTCTCTCCACCGCCTCCTCAAGCCGTCTATCAAGCCGTCTCCAGAATCTGATTCCATCTTCGTGCCAACGGACCCCGACGTAGTCGGATCCGACTTGGGAAACCAAGCAGGCGGCGCGGGGACTCTGACTGGCGGCCCGGGGACTACCGTAGTCGCACCCGGCCCGGGGACTTCGGAACTCGGCCCGGGGGCTACTGCAGCCGGCCCGGGGACTGCATCAACACAACAGGCAGTGGCCGACTCCAACTCTTCACCCCCCAGCCCACCCGCCCTGATCACAGTGGCAGTCCTGACAATAGAAGAAGTCACAGCTCCATCATGGGCTCAACCCATCCTCAACTTCTTAGTAAACAGAGAGCTACCAACCGACGAGATCTCGGCAAGACAAGTTCAACGCCGAGCCGGATCTTACACAATCATCAACCGAGAGCTTGTTAAGCGCAGCGTCACTGGAGTTTTCCAGCGCTGCGTCAAACCAGAGAAGGGCATAGCAATCCTCAAGGACATCCACCAAGGCGAATGCGGCCACCACGCAGCCTCAAGATCACTCGTCGCCAAAGCTTTTCTCCATGGTTTCTTCTGGCCGACTGCTTTGGAAGACGCCAAGGAACTAGTCAAACACTACAAAGGGTGCCAAGTTTTCAGCTCCAAGCAACACCTGCCGGCTTCTGCACTCAAGACCATCCCCCTCACCTGGCCCTTTGCCGTCTGGGGGTTGGACATGGTGGCCCTGTTCAAAACAGCACGCGGCGGCATGACACATCTGCTCGTCGCTGTGGACAAATTTACCAAGTGGATTGAAGCAAAGCCGATCAAGAAGATGAATGGGCCGACTGCCGTCACTTTCATCGTAGATATTACAACCCGGTACGGCGTGCCGCATAGCATCATCACCGATAATGGCACAAATTTTGCAAAACGAGCACTGGCACGTTTCTGCGCAACACACGGCATCTGGCTGGACCTAGCGTCTGTTGTCCACCCACAGTCAAACGGTCAGGTCGAGCGAGCAAACGGCCTCATCCTCTCCGGCATCAAGCCGCGACTGGTCGTGCCACTAGAGCGTTCGGCCGGCTGTTGGCTCGACGAGCTGCTGGCCGTCCTCTGGAGTTTGCGCACTACCCCAAACAAGTCAACCGGCTTCACCCCTTTCTTCCTTGTATATGGTGCCGAGGCCGTCATCCCAACTGACATCGAGTTCGACTCGCCTCGGGTCACCATGTACACGGAGGCGGAGGCCAAGGAAGCACAAGAAGACGACATGGACCTGCTGGAAGAAGGCCAGCTGTTAGCCCTCAGCCGGTCCGCCATCTATCAGCAGGGCCTGCGCCGCTACCACAGCCGGAAGGTCAAGCCAAGATCTTTCCAAGAGGGCGATCTTGTGCTCCGGCTGATACAGCGAACAGCCGGCCAACACAAGCTCTCGGCCCCTTGGGAGGGCCCCTTCATCATCAGCAGAGCTTTAGGCAATGACTCCTACTACCTAATCGACGCACATAAGCCGAAGGCACGCAAGAGAGATGATTCCGTCAAGGAGTCGGAACGACCGTGGAACGCCAATCTCCTTCGAAGATTTTACGGTTAAAAAGCAGTACGTAGCACGCTACCTTTTGTACTAAGTATAAGACAAGGGGTACCCCGAGGAGCACTCGGGGACTACCCTCTTTTATCTATGAATGATGAGTATCACGCATACGATTACGTTACTACATTTGCCTTTTTTCGTCTGGCACCGGGTTCGACCAGTCGGCCCGGGGACTCGCCGCCTCAAGTTATATCTGAAGTTCTACCTACAGTCAGACAAGTAGTGTGCCGACACCCAAGCCCCCTCTTGCCAAAAGTCGCAGCTCGAAGAATCGACTGTCCGACTGGCAAGAGCCAAGGGCAGGAAAGGATGCCCACACGAAAAACGGCTAAGGACCAACGAACTTATATAACGCGAGCCGGCACCCCAACCCGCCAGCCGGCTACTAGAGCAGTCGGCTGGCCGGCTTCCCGTTCACCTTGTTGCAATCTAAGAAAGCTCGAGTACTTGCCTTCCCAAAACGACCAAGTCCTTCTCCGGCCACAGACTGCAGAGCAACTGTCCGGCTGGGAAGGCGGCGGCCAAGGGAAGGCGGCAAAGGAAAAAGCTAAAAGGATAAAAAGCAAACATGAACGGAAGCCAAACACATGCATAATATTTACACAAAAGACCTTCGAAAGGCCAGCATTAAACATAGTCTGAATACACCCCCAGTGGGTGGAACTTCGCAAATTTAAAGGTTGTTCAAAAGAGTAACAAGCAGGAAAGCGAGGACGGCGGATCAGGCCAAGGGGATGACAAGCGAGTTGGGCAGGCTGGTGGAGTCGGCGGTGTCGGCTGGAGGAGTCACCGGCTGGCGAGTCTCGGCATCGTTGCTGGAGGCACGATCAAGCTGAGGCGGGCTGGTCGCTTCACCGTCTGGCACGACGTCTTCACCATCCTCTCCTTCCTCCCCTTCGCCCTCATCACTGGAAGCAATCTCCTCCGCTGAGTCCTCACCTTCTACCGGGTTCAGCCCGAACCACTCCTCCGGCTGAGCGACGCCGGCATCATCCACCTCAGGGGCAAAGGCGCTGGTGTCGGTGTACTCGGCGATCGCGGAGGCGCGCTGGACGATAGCCGGCCGCACCGCCTCCAGCTCCTCGTCAGCCTCCTGCCGCCAGGTGTTCAGCTAGTCCAAGTTCAGCCCAGGATACCAGGCTTGGACGAACTCCAGTGCCCGCCCAGCGCCGGACCGGGCCGCTGACGCCTTCCAAGCCTCGAAGCGGCCGACTGCGACCTCCAGCCAGTCGGCAGTCTGACTTGGGGTGCGCGGAATCACTTTGCTAGGCCAGAGGGTGGCCAGCACTTGCGCCCCGACGCGCTAAAGATGGCAGAGCAAGCGGTGGGCCGGCTATAGGCGGGCTTGAAGCCCCAGAAGCTGCTCCTCAAGTGACCGGCTGGCACCCGGCACGATCTCGGCCCCCGCCTGCCGTCGCGCGTCGCGGTAGGCCTCGATGGCTTGGGTGGCGGCAGCAGAGTAGCCGGGAAAGTAATATGCACAAAGAGGAAAGCAGTAGCACAAAGTCAAAAGACGAACCAGATAGTAGGACGCAGGCAAGGAAGCAAAGAAGAAGGTGGCCTACCGTCGATCAAGTCTTCCACCCGGCTGTAGCCTTGGCTCAGCGCCTGCCGCGTCTCGGCCCAGTTCGCCGCCTCGGTCTCATACTCGGCTTTGAGGGTGGCCTCGTTATCCTGTGCCGCCTTCAGGGCCGCCTTGTGGCTCTCCTCTTGGTCGGCCAGCTTCTTGGCCAGGCGATCACGCTCCTAGGCCAGGGCGGCGCACTCGGCCTCCTTGGCGCGAAGGGAGGACTGGGCTCCGCTTAGCTGGCCCCTCAAGTCAGCATTGGCCCCTGCAAAGATGAAGAAAGAAGTCATCAGGAAAAGATCCGACCCGACTACTCGGTAGTCGGCCCGAATCTCGGGGACTACACCCAGTGGGTGCGCTGACGCGCCCCCACTCAAAAAAAAACGAAGCACTTACTCCGGCTCTCGGTCAGATCAGTGGCTTTCTGATTCAACTCCTGGGCCTGGGAGTTGAAAGCAGCTACGCGGAGGTTGTGGTACTCCTGTAGATAAGACAAGGGACGCGAGTAAGAACAAGTGGGCAATCAAGTTTTCCAAGAAGTTCCAAGCCGCCTGCTCTACAACCGGCTCAGAACTCGGGGACTACACCCAGTGGGTGCGCTGACGCGCCCCCACGGAAGAAATCAAGAGCAATCGACGAAGAGCAGGAGGACTCACCCAAATAACCGTTCGCGTTGTGAGAAACTCTTGAGTGTACTGCTTCGGCGCGGTGGCTTGGGCCTGAAGCCGGTTCCGGACGTCCTGCGCCGCCACGTTCAGCACGGCCGTGCCGCCGCCCGGCGTCCACCCGGACAAGCTATCGCTGGCCGCTTCCAGGTCCTGGGCCGACGAGCCAGCGTCCACAGTTTTCTACGTGTTCGGCGCTGAAGTCGCCTTCCCCGCGTGCCGGCGAGACGACGACGAGATCACAAGATCCCCTCCCACGACCGGCTCGGCTCCAGCCGGCTGCACGGGCGGCGCTTCAGGCCGGCTTCCTCGGTCTGCTCCAGTCGGTGGCGACGGCGCCGCCTCCCTCTCCATCTCCGGCTGGCCGTGGCCGGCCTCCTCCGACGGGGGCACTGGGATGTCGGGAGCCGCGGCATGGAGGGGAATGACAAGCTGCGGAGGCTAGTTCAGCTGGGCCTCCGCCTCCCTCTCCGCGTCTGCGGCCTCCGCCTGGGCCTTGGCAGCCGCGCTGGCTCGCGCCTCCGCCGACTTCTCCCTCGCCTCCCGAGCCGCCCTCCGCTCCTCCGCCTCCCGCTCCTCCCGCACTTCCCGCGCGTTCCGCTCCGTCGCCTCTAGGAGGTCGGCGCGGGGATCCACACGGCGGGAGCTTGAAGACCCTCCCATGGCCCCGACTATGGAGGCGGCCGAGACCCGCCCAAGGGAAAGAGGGGCCCTATTTGATGAGTTGAGAAAAAGGCTTGGAAAAACATCAACCGAAGAAGAAGAAAAAAGAAAGGCGTGAGAACAGTGATACTTACGCTGAGACCGCCTGCGGCTGCTTCACCACCTTGCGGATGCGGGCTGCCTTCGCGGCCGCTTCGTCCCGCTTGGTCGCCGCCGCGGTACTCTTGGGCTTCTTTGGCCGACTGCCGAAGTGGGTCGTCGCGGCCCGGCGCTTCTGCGGGCCGCCATGGGCAGCCGGCCCGGCAGATGGGCCCGCGCCTTGGTGATCGGGCGTCGGTCGGCGGCGCGGAATGACTTCGGCCTCATCGTCGTCCGGCCAGTCCTCAAAGGCGGCCCCGAGCCCAGACCCGCCCGCGTCGCCGCCTTCCCCCGCGACGTCGTCTTCCATGGCGGCCGCCCCCAGATCTGGGTCGTCTACGTCGTCCATCGTGAGGTCGGGGAGGAACTGGCGTTCCACCCCGGCGGCCCCGGTTGCTGGCCGAAGCATGGGGTTCTGCCAGAAATAAGCCGGCTGGTTAGGAGTCGGCCATCATGAACTCGACAATAATCAAAGAAAAAAAAGCTTACCATAGGCGGAGGATTGGCGCGAGAGTATGGCTCCTTGCCATACTGCCACTCCTCGGTGAGCTTGCAGTTGGAAATATAATTCACCATATAGGACACCTCGGCATGGGGCATCTCCTTGGTGCTTAGCCGGCACGGGTCGAAGCGGTCGCTCATCTGGCCGATCATATGAGGTCGGCCCTGAAGCGGGAGCACCAGACGCTCCAAGAAGGCGGCCACCAGGTCGGCCCCGGACAGACCCTCTCACTGGATCATCACCCGGAGTCGGGCAACGGAGGCGGCCCCGCCCGGAGACAGCGACCTGACCCGGAAGGACCATGAAGGCTGCCTCCCAGCCGGCGGGCCGGCTACGTAAGCCGGCAGGTTGACGAAGTCGCCTTGCGGAGCGATGTTCTTCACGTAGAAGTAAGACTTCTGCCAGAGCTTCACCGACTGGATCAGCGGGATGGACAGAAACGGGTTGTCGTCGCTCGTCCTCCGCACGGTGATGAAGGCGCCGCATGGGGCGGGCACGCCCGCGACAACAGCGCCAAGCTTGCACTGGAAGAATTCTCCCCACAGTTTGAGGGTGGGTAGGACTCCAAGAAAACCCTCGCACAGGGTGACGAAGGCCGACAGCAGTATCACCACGTTTGGAGTGAGGTGATGCGGCTGGAGATGATAAAATTCGAGGAAGGAGCGGAAGAACCCGCTCGCCGGCAGGCCAAAGCCGTGCAGGCAATGTGAGCGGAAGATTACCCGCTCGTCTTCCTCCGGTGCCGGCGAGATCTCCCTCTCCGGCGCAAGACGGACCCGCACGTAGTCCGCGCCCGGCAGCCGCCGCGTCCGGCGGAGAAAGTCGACATGGTCATCGTGGACGTTGGAGCCGTCCCAGGAGCTCGATAACGTCATGAGAATGGCGCGGCGACGAGAAAGATGCGACGACGGAGAGATGCGCGACCCTGCCACGACAAAGCAACGGCGAGCCAAGGAGGTTGGCGGAAGAGCCGAGTGGCGGCGGGGAGTTGTGGCGACAGAGAAGAAGAAAAGGAAGGGGCGGGGCGAGGGCGAGCGTGCGAGCGTTTGCCGCTCCCCCTCCTCCCCCCTCCTCCCCCTACTTATAGCCTCGTGCGGCGAAGCCGAGGAGGCGAGGCCTGGGGGGACATGGGATTAACTATGCCCACTCCCCCACGTCCCGCGCTTATTGCGCCTTCACGGCATGCAGTAACCGCCGCTGGGAGGCGCGCGGTTCGCCCGGGCCGCAGAAGATCCGAGCGTGGGCCGTGGCCCGGTAGTGGCGGGCCTCGGACTGCGGCGGCGTCCCGTCGCACGCGTGGGCTGGCAGGCCCTTCCAGCCACTGGGTGCCACGTGGCGCACGGGCAACGAGCGGTCAGCCCGCAGCCTGACTCGCGCATTGCTTGGTTCCCTCCTACAAACTTCGAAGCCCTCCAAAAGACGGCGCACCTAATCAAAGCCGGCTCCCAGTTTTCGGCTCCTCAAGACATGAAGCTGTTTGAGCTTCTCGACTCTCTTTTTCTGCCTCGGAGCCCAACCAGCTTCGGGGACTACTGACGGAGTAAATGACCATGGGTAGCCTAGCCGGCTCCCCCTGGCACTTCAGAAAAATTATAGGCCAATCAAGCCTTCAAGCTCCCAAGACACGGGGCCGCCTTCCTCCAGCCGACCGCCCCTCAGGCCAGCTGTGCGAGGGTGGCCCAGGTCTAAAAATCTCCAAGAAGAAAGCCCCAAGAGGGCCGGCTCCACGAAGCCGGCCACAAGAGGGCCGACTCCAAGAAGCCGGCCCCCCCTCAGCAGACGGCCCAGATTGTGCCCTCAAAATATGCACCAACATAACGGCGATGAGACGGGGCGTGGCCATAGTGAAGCCTGCCACCCCCGAATCCCGGAGCATGCCTGGCCACAGTATGCCGTACGGGGCAGCCATCACCCGTCCGGCGCGACATTGTTGCCATGTTAATCGTGATGTCACCCATGGTGAGCCGTCAGTACGACCCGTGGGCGGCGGGCCCCATCCGTCATGGAGACATCCGAAGGCGGCCGGGCCTTCCCCAGTCGGCCTGGGGTACGGCCGATTCCCAGTAGCCGGCCAGTCCACTCCCTCGAAGGAGGCACCCCATTAAGGAGATAAGACGAGGTAAGGCTACAGTAACAAGCCGCCCGGCGGCAGCACTGTAGCCATGCTTACCAAGACAAAGCCCTCGTCACTAAGGGCGAGGCCACAGTAAACAGCCCCCGACAGGGCCCCCGAGCGGTGGGGCCGGCCTATCGACCAGAGGACCGGCAGCCGGCGGGGCCCACCAGTCGGCGGGCCCCACTAGTCGGCGGAGAAGCCGGCAGGCATAGACACAGATGGCTAGGGCCCACGCCCAGCCGGATTACCATTGTACCCATGGGGGGTAGGCCTATATAAACCCCCCAGGGCACCCATGCATCGGGATCGCTCTTTCGATAGTTTTAGACACCACAACGAGGAGAGGAACAGGCTAGCTTGGCCCTCCTTCATCCTTTCACCGAACAGCTCAAGGAGCATCTTGTAGCTACTTGTCGAGCTAGTGATCATGCGGAGACCCCGCAGAGCAGCATTAGGGGTGTTATCTCCATGAAGAGCCCTGAAGCTGGGTAAGATTCGCCGGTGTGCATGTCTTCGCCTTATCCCGTTTCCAGGCACCGACGATGTTTTATTGGCTCCCACAATGATAAGCCATCCATTGGCATATATCGCACCAACCACCCGACAGTACTCTTTTCTCGGATATGTCTTTTCATGAAGATGTTCTTATTTGAAAAGCAATGGACATCGTTTACTCGCGAAACCCCATGGCACATTTAACCGCGAACTGAGTCTATGTTCTCGCCTGCCCTAACCACAATTGGACACTCGTACTTAGGCTTGCACTAAAACCTCACCGCTAAACCTTTTCAAACGAATCTCAAACTCCATTGTGCAATTAGAATCAACCGTTTTATCCCATCATTTCCATTTTTTGTAGTCACACCACATTTCTCAACCGTTTTTCCATCCACATAACCCGGAGTTTTTTCCCCAACCCCGCTAGTTGATCCCAGTTTTTACTCATCTTTATTTTTTGGCATGTACTACATTCTTCCGCCACAGCGATAAACTACGCAAAGCGGTGTTGGTGCCCTGGAGGCACACCATGCATCACAGGGGCAACCAGGAGTGGGTACAAACTGCTTGAACGCATCACAAGTTGTCCAGTTGTCATTTTCAAGTACTCTTAATTAAATCTAGCCTTACTAACAACAAGGGTCTCCTGCTAACACAATTAGGACGATCTTATGTTCTTACAAAAATACCTCAGGGTTTTGGAATTACGAACCCCTAGGGTTGAAGGATCAGAGCAGTCTAGTAGTTTTCAGCTCGTCGCTCCTTTCTTGTCACCCAAAATGAGTGACCACCACCATCTTCACGTCTCTAGTCTAGTCGTTGGCTGCCCGCGGGCGGAATCTACGGACTTAGGTTCTTACATTAATAACCCAGGGATTTTAAAAATGACCACTCCCTGGGGTCGAAGGATCAGAGAATGCTAGAAGTTTTCATCTCTTTCATCCTTCTCAACGCAAAATGAGCCACCACCATCAGCGTGCTTATATCTAGTCGCTGGCTGCCCTGAGGCAGAATGGAGGCCTTGCCCTGTTCTGCTTCATGGTCACCATCTTGTACACCAGAGACTTCGCCATATATTCAAGCTGACCCTGCAAAGCGAACACCGCAAAAAAAATTTGGGTTCGTGAGCGATCCTAGCTAATAGTATGAATGGTTGTTGAAAAAATATAACGCATGTCCAAAAAGCTTACATCAGTCAAGGCAGTGACTCTATCCCCGTTGTAGTCACGCAGGCAGTGCATTCCATAGATCTAGCTTTCCTCCCTGAAATTTGCCACATACCAATGATCAATAACTGCAATCACATAGGACGGGTCACTTTATATATGCATGGCACACCGCACCTGTCGCAATGCCCGTGCACTTCGGTGTTGAACTCTAGTGTCCAGCCTTCAGACGACAGCCGGACCCCAGGGATGCACTCGTGGATGTAACGACGCAGGTTAGAAATCACCCTGGTGGCATATTTCTTGTGCTTATCCTGCACGTCATTAGAAAGTTCTTGTGTCTCTACTGGGTCCATCACCAAGCACCTTTTCTTCTTCAAGTTAACTGCATACACAACCCAGCTATCGCGGTGCTTCAACACCAGCAACACCTGCAATGTAACGCGATGTCTGTAACACACATTCCCTTTTTGGGCACAATCTATGTTTTTTATCAGTCATTAGGCCGACCAAACGATCGCCATATGAAGTGAAAAGATAGACTTACTTCTTAGCATGCTTCAATCCTGACTCATGTGTGCTCCTCTGTTATCATTGTCGCAATGTACTCATAATCAAGGTCTGATGCCCGCTCTGCTTCAGACAATTCAAAATCAAGAATTAGCTTGTTCTATCGCCAACGCATCCATCCAGTTTCACTTAGCGCTATTTTTTGGTGGATTTAACTCTTACCCCAAGCCTAAAGTCTGGTATCATCCTGAACCGTTCTGGAAAACCAGCAAAAATTATTGCCTCCTCATTCCACACCAAACGGAACATATTAGCCATGTGCTCAAGCTCAGGATCACCATCGCGGTTGAAGTACATCTCGATCTGTGTTCCTATCATCTCCGTGGTGTACGGATGCGTATGAGTGTACCATGCCCTGCATTTTTGCATTTTGACTGACACATTAGAACTTTGATCAACAACACATGTCCACACAGCACAACAACTATGGAATGGTATTACCTTGCAAATTCCATGGTAGAGCATCTGTCCATATTATCAAACATCCCCATGACATCGCAGCCAATTGGCTCCTCGGGATGAAGACCAAGCTTGCCTGGGTACTTTTCCCTCATCTCTTTCTTTGGCTTGATGAACTGACAAAGATGTGGCGGTACCCGCACTATTTTTTATTAATAACACAATAGGGAATGTCAGCATGCTTAATTTCACTATGACTACCAGTCAATTGCTAAAGAAATGTTGACGACTGTATCTTTTTATGTACCCTCTTTATCACTAGTTGTTCCTTGATGGCCACCCTCTCGTATTATCGGATCACCTTGTGCTATGTAAGAAAAGCAAGACATCAACAATCAGTGTCGCCTAAACAACCATAATGCCTTTGATTTTTCACTTTGGGGATCGAACATACCTCCTGCCATTGCCCTGCGAATTGCTTCAATAACTGGATCCTCTGGAACCACCGCCTCTTTTCCTTTGTCCTCTGCATAACAACAAATTTTTTAATCAGTTTCATGTAGTATGTCCCAACATTTTTTTCTTCACACAAGTCTTCGATCATTCTTATTTCTAC
>NC_041382.1:625085114-625090644 GCF_002162155.2 Triticum dicoccoides
CACCAGACGTCGTACCCATTATTGCGGAGCTATTCACATTCACATCCGGCACCGCCTGGTCATCATGTGAAGAAGGCTCCTGCACAGGTGCTGCCATATGGGTGCTGGTAATTGGCTCTTGCTGTGACACAATTTCAAACAAAAACCTGACCTTCTTACGACTGGGAGCATCCTCATTACCAACACCCCTCTTCCTCCCCCCTCTCGATTACCACATGTTGCCACTTGAGCAGGTACGGCCATTAGCGGGTTCAATGTCCTCATGTCCTCAACCACAACCATATGTGAACCAGCTGAGCTTCCTGCTTCATTGAGTTAGAGCCAATTATCAGGAACGGAAGGGCGGATTTAAATGGCAGTTATTACGCTTTGCCCTTTTTCCCTACCTGCGTTACTGCACTTCTGAGGGTCCTGCTTATCTCTCTTGGCAGCCACTCCAAGCGGATCCTCCACTACATTATCTGCTTCAACCTCTATGGTTTACGAGAGAACAGGTTAGCATTTTCACCAGATCTAAAATAGTCAATGCAATCATTTGCTTTTAAAAATGCATACCTTTGCTTTCCAGCTTCTTCTCTAACTCTCGAGCATATTCTTCATCTCTTGCAACCATTGTCCGAACTGGAGAGCCTGTTGTACTGGGAATTGTCGCCCCAACGACACAGCTTGGCCCACCTGACATGGCAAGTTTTGGTTTTTTGGTTATGTTAGTTATGCTTTGTTATACATCGCATACCATTTTTGTATTGTTCTGCTTTTCAATTGAAGTGTCTACACACAGTCAGTACCACTCACCCGGCGATGCAAACATTGACTGCAGACAGAAGGCAATATCATCGTCAGGAAGAGACACCTCTTCCTCACTCTCAGTGTACAGGACTAGGGTTGGAATGCTCCCATGCAACTCAGGAGACAAACTAGTCTCAGGCAAACCATTGAATACTATGCCAACAGCCGGGGATGCTTCACCACACAAACCTGCCATCTTGAGGTTGACATCATCTTCACCAACAGCACCGGATCCAAACACAACATGCTCACCATGTTTAGCTACGGGCCCACATATCAGAGCTAACCCAAAAACAAGGTAAGTCAGCATTCTTTTGAACCAATACACCAGACTCGGACCGCATAGTCCAATTTATGAATGTAATAGATTTTTTACCTTGTTCAGCAGGTGCTCCAACAGACCTACAGCTTGAAGAGCCGACGACCAAGTGCCCACTCGAACTGCTGCTCCCAACACCTGCATTTTCATAAACATTTTCTGGTAAATAGCTAACTACCTCAGCAAATTATACCAAGCTACACTAGAATCTGCGGTACGAAAAGACTTCTTCTATGCGTCATTTACATACATGATAGTGGACGGATCATTGCCGACGTGCTAACGGCACCTAGGTATAGCTTGCTCCCAAAGCAAAACTGCGGCTTCTTCATTTTGTCATCTGCCTGCCTCATCAGCTCATCAACCACCGAGCTTCGGTTTGCTTCATTAGTCTCTGCTACAACAGTTAATATAGCATCCACTAGCATTGACCTAACATGATCCTCCAGCACGGACATGATGCTATGCATGCCCTGTCATAAATAGCATAGACAAACAAAGCCGCGCATAATCGTCACTACCTTGCTAACCTATGCCACGCGTAGCCTTAGCAAACAAATGATCAAACTGAATGAGAGATGACTACATGCGCACCTGCTCAACCTCGACAGGTCCTGTCCATAGTACTACCTCTATACTCGGCACAATCAGAGGGTACCACCTCATTGATAGGCGCACCATGCTTCCTTCAGGTTTTGTCTGCACAAAAAAAGGAAGAACTTTTTATTTAGTCCATACCCATCAGCCATGTTGCATAGGTCAAGTAGGCAAAATTCAAAAAATCATATCCTCAATGTACGCCGCAATTCCATGGGGTACAAATCTTGTATCTCCGTGTTTCTTCTGGCATTTCTCTGTCTTCCTGAAACAAAGTTATTAGCTCATCCATCTTCTCAGATGAGTGAGCTACAATCTTGGGCACCAGGTCCGTGTTCATGTTCACGCCCTTGAAATCAACCCACTCAAGGCAGAATAGATGTTGATTGGAGAAGCACAACAACTTAAGTCAGCAAGAAAAAAACAAATAGGGCAACTTATTTTTCTTCATGCATGAATTTTTTTGCAACAGTGTTCACCTGCACGGGGAGATTGCACCCTCCTATGCTGTATGTCTTTGCACCACTTAGCAGATCTGCTTTGAATTTCTCAGCGGCTCTCCTTGTCACAGTCAGAATGTACCCTGCCCAATCGTACTCTCCAATTTTGCTTGGGTCCTCCACACATGCCAGCAGTTCATCTGGCACACTGGCTTGGCCACTCTTCAGGTCCACCTTAGTGCAGCAGACAAGCAGAGTGTATGCTATGCGCGCTGCCTGAAGTTGCTCCGCCGACATCTCATCAGGATCACAAATCTGAGCAAGTTTTTGTAGCTCTCTTACCTTAACTCCAGCCGAGGCTCTAACATCCAGTCCCAACAAGGACTGCACCTTCTCTACAGTTTGTGCCCTGTCTGCCAGAGGACCAAATTTTACAGGCCTCGGCCTGGACACGATGCCAGTAATCCTAGACACAACATCCTTGTCTAAGTACCTAACCTGCCCATCTGGAAAAGCCATACCCATCATTTTCGGATCTAATCTAGACAACACCCGGGCATAGAACCTCCTATTCATTTTACCAGCCACCCTAACTGTCAGGAAACTGCCAAGCCCGGTACTCCTCACCACTGGGTACAAAATTGAACCCACACTGAACCGAGTTGTTGGAGTGGAGGTGTTCCCTATCGATGGCCCTGGTAGCTTCTCTACAGCAAGCGCTGCCACCGTTTGCTGGATCTCGCTTGCATCCAATGTGCCCGGGAGCTCGAGCATGCTACCCCACGGACGTGCAGTACGCCCAGATCCACCATCATCAGTCACTTCCCCACGGCTCCTAGTACGACACTTATTCGAGGAAGAAGCCCCCTCCCCTCATGCTGCCATCGAAGCTACAAAACCAGATCAAGACAAAGCGAGAAGAAGGCGTCAACATCAAATAAGTTAGGATTTTGGACAAATCAAAAGTTGACCAGAAGCATCAGATCTACTAACCAGCAACACGGCTTTGGTTGAATCCCTTTTCTCAAGCGCCAAGGCCCAATGTTGCTCCTATGGTTTCTTTCTCTCGCTCCTCTCACTCTCCATCTCTCTGTCGTTTCCTATGTGGAACTGGTGTACCGGGGAGTAGAGAGTGGGGGAAATGGGAGCAGCACTATAAGGGGTGGGCCAACGCCGGTCAGTTGTAGCCACAACCTTTTCAATTTTGCTCCCATGTCTAAAAACATGTGACGTGGAAACCTTGTTACCATATGGTCAGGTTCACCAGCCTCCCGCTGGGGCGCAAACTAGCGGGATTTTTCCCGCCCAACACCCTACCCACACCCCCCACCCCACCACACCTGTTTCACGCCTTGTCGGTGTTGTATGATCACCGTTTCTCTTTTGCACACTTCTATCACCTGCAGATGGCGTTTTTACGTTCTTATTTTTCAATTGACACCATTTAAATTGTCGACTAGGCCGCCGGTATGCCCCTCCCTTCCACGTCGCGGTCATTGTTAATCAAGGAACATAGCTGCAGGTTCTAGAACGGTGCACAATGGGTTCACGGCAATTTGTATGCACACTCCTACACGTAGGCAATGGCACACGCATGATCACCCCCGGTGCATGATCGAAACCGGTTTGTACAGTTCAATGGTCCATGCGCACGTGCCAGCCACCACCTCGGACCGCACACGTGCTCGACGCTATCAGCCAAACCGAAGAGCATTCCGACAACAGTCGCGGTTCGCTGATGGCCCATTTGCAACTGTCACACGCTTAAAGCCAAAATTAATTCAACCCCCACCAATCGATGTGCGGCAATCAGAAGAACTACATGCAAGGGGGGTCCACAATCATGCATGCAAGACACAAATGATAGCACTTTTGCCTTTCTCTTATTGACTAGTCACCGTCCAAGATCAGTGTGTGCCACGGTGTGCGGAGGGGTGGTGGTGAGTGGGGGCGCATCATATGGTTCTCTGCGGCATCGATAGTAGCGTCACACTTTTTTAGTCCCCATCTACATGATTCAGTACGTCGTCAACGTATCTAGCAAAGATATTTTTTTGTCAGCGCGGCATTCTACTAAGGCCTCCTTTGGTTTAGAGGAATTTCATAGGAATTTTAGAGGATAGGATTCTTATAGGATTTTTTCCTTTAGAGCCCTTTGGTTTATAGGAATGGATTTCTATTCCTACATAGGATTGGTTCCTATCCTCCACATTTTATAGGAAAATAAAAAAGAGCCTAGACTCAATGGAAAAATTCCTTTGGTGTCAACCAAATGACATCTTGTTTCCTATTCCTACTCATAGAATTTGAGATACATGTCATCTCATTTTTTACAAGATTCCTATTCCTGTGATAATCCTATCCTATGAACCAAAAGAGGCCTAATGTTGTCAACTTCTGACAGATCAGGGGAAAGCGATAGGCACATGAAGTACTAATGACCACGTGCCGATTACGTCAAGTTCATCATCTTGACGAATTACAACCACACAGGGGAACACGCAAAAAGGAGTCTTCTAAGTGCACAAGGAGGGACCCTTTGGAACGATTAATGAACTAATCTAGCGATACATGTCACCACCCAGGACGAAAACTAAAGTTTTGAATAGTCAACTTGCAGCATTGACCCTTCACCGAGACCTATTCCAGGCGGCGGCGCTTCACGCTTGACGAGCACACCTCATCTTGGTCCTCAGATTGATCGTCAGATGGCCACACCATCACTGACTCCTCGAACTCTTCCAGGGAAGGAGGTTCAGCCCTGGCATATGCGTTCTCGGCGTCGGGGTCGGGGTCCGCCACCACCTCAAGAAGCACCTCGCCGGCGACCTCCAGCCCAAAATCAACCTGGACGAAACCATCGGCAAGCACCTGCGGATACGCATGTTTACGAACAGTTTAGGACGAATTTAGGGATGCGTTCTTGGTCGATTCAGCTATTAATTGACTTATCGTTACCTCTAAAGCGGCAGCTGCCTCTCCATCCGCTGGTTCATGGCCCTCTCCCTGGACTTGCCCATGTACTGAACTAGCTTCCCCGCTGGCCTGCGGCGCATCTCCGGCAGATAACCCCAGCCACTGGCGAATGGACAACAAATCAACAGATTTTTCAGTTGTGTGAAAGTTACCCTCCCCCCGGGTGGCTTCAATGAAAAGAGAGAGACGACGTACCTGCGCGAACAAATTGCTGTCCATCTTCCACGTCAAGCCGGCCGTCAGGATCCTCAAGCTCGAAAAGCTAATCGACCACGCCATGGGGATGCAGCAACTGAACCTGTACGATGTGTGCGTGCACTCTGTGTTGCACTCCTGCAAGCCTTTCTATGCAGTCGACGGTGGAGGGCAGACTGGCTACTTAAACCCACGGAGCCAACGTGGTGCGTAC
>NC_041382.1:625091136-625140244 GCF_002162155.2 Triticum dicoccoides
CATGTCGTTCAAAATTCGAAATTCAAACAAAGGTGTGCCCCCACATAGCAAGGCACACACACGCTTCATAAACAGATCAGCCTAACGACCCTGCTGCACAGCAATCGGCTCGCAGGCATCCATTTTTTCCGAAATACACATAATGTTTCATCAGTTATGGTTCACCACATGCACTAACAAATACAAACACCAAATCAACACCATGGAGGAAAAATGCATGTCTCAACCAAATAAATTTATACAATGTTGAACTAACTAGCTCTTTCATGGACTAGTCTGCAGTTTGACAGCCTGGGCATTAGTGCAGGTGTTCCTCCTGTGCCCAGCAACTCCACAGTTGCTGCACTTTGCTTCCTTCCTCGGTTTTTTCGGAAGATCACCTCGTTCTGGACAAGTCGTCTTCTTGTGTCCCTTGCCCCGGCAAATACTGCAATCTCGGGTTCTCTTACTCAACTCTTCATGCAGTGCCTTCTCATGATTGTTCTTTGGACGTCCGAGCTTCCTCCTCTTCTCCGGTGCATCAAGACCTGCCAAAGTATCAACATTCAGCTCCAGCGCATCCATGCCCAATTTTGGGTTAGCTCCTTCGCATTGATCAGCTTCATCATTTGGCAACGGAGCCCTGTCCTCCAGGCCCAAACCATCCCTTTGGTCTTCGTATTTAGCCAAAGCAGAAATCCCATCCCTAATTATCTCCATGCCTCTCTCATAAGCCTCTATTGATGCATCACCGAGACGCACCAGCTCCATTGCGTGCACATACAAAGCAGTGTGCCGGTGGGTCATCGTCCTACTGTCGGCATGGTCTCGCTGGTATATCTGTAGGTGTGACTGGAGCACATCCCTCGCATCCCTAGTCCACCTCTTCATTATCAACTTAGGAGGGATCTATGTGTAGCCAAGGACATCCATAGCCTGCAATACAAAAGCATCAGCCAGGCATTTGGAGAGCCGCCGCAGTTGATCTCCAAAGATAATAACTCGAGTTCTTTTTTTCACCTTTAGCATGTGGCAGCATGGCATGTCCATGTGCTCTAATAGACTGCACTCACACTTCATCATAGCGCCATCATGAATTATCTTCACTTCGAACACAACCCTCGACCATCTCTCACGCATATCTGCTTGAGTGTGTGTCGCTTTGTAAATATTACATTTTTCGATTTCCTCAATCCGCCACTACTAGGAAAAGACTAATTAGTGGTGCACCTGTTTTGGCCATTAATGGCACACTATAGGTGCGCCATTATTATCACGCCATTAGTAACAAATACTAATGGCGCACCTCTAGTGCGCCATTAATATCCCAGATAGTAATGGCGCACCTATAGTGCACCATTACTATGCCTATCTGGTGCGTCATTACTATCTGACTTAGTAATGGCGCACCACATAGAAGTGCGCCATTACTAACAATTTTTTTTAAAAAAAATTCAGAATTTTTTTTCATTTTTTTATTTTTTCTTAATCTCGGGTCACTATGGCTTAATCTCGGGTCAATATGCTTAATCTCAAGTCAAATCGCACTCCGTGGTCAAACTTTCCGAAAGGTCACCCATCCTCACACTACTCCAGCCCGAGCACGCATAACTTCGCGGTTCTATCCAACCCCAGCACCAGCTCACTTCACAGGCACTTGTTGATATATCTATCATATCAATTCTATTAATCCTTGTTGATGTCTAGGACTTTGTTCATATTCATGAGTGTGATGAAATTTTGAAAAAATATTTCAAACTTCCCGGTCATATTACGTATCATATTTTGAAAAACAATCCAAAAAAAAAATTTGAAACCAATTTTTTTCTGTAACTAGTGGCGCACCTAGCAAATGGTGCGCCACTAGTAACTTTGATTTTTTTTTCATTTTCCCCCTCTAGATCTTAAAAGCCCCGTATCTTTCGTTCTGTTAGGTTTTTGGGGATTCTGGAAATTTTAAACTTTGTTCCCCATGTTCAATTCGGATGTAACTTTTTGAGTAGATCATTTTTCATATAAAAGACTTTTTAATCCGAGTTCATATACAAAAGTTATGCCCATTTTACTAAATTCCTGAGAGATTTTGCAAATAAAGTCGAAATTCATATTTGTAAATTTTCCCAACAACTAGACCACATATCACATGGGAAACTTATTTTCTTTTATTTTTTGACATTTCCATCATTTTCTTTTATTTTTTCTAAAACTAAAAAGGCGGTCCACCGGGGGTGCAAAGAAAGTTAGTAATGGCGCACCTGTTACGTGGTGCGCCATTACTAGTTTTTGCAAAAAAAATTAAAAAAATGTTAGTAGTGGCGCACTATACACTGGTGCGCCATTACTAGTTTTGAAAAAAAATTTAAAAAAAATTTGTTAGTAGTGGCGCACAGAGTGTGTAGTGCGCCATTACTAGTTAAAACTAGTAATGACGCACTATGCCCTGATGCGCCATTACTAGTTTCAGAAAAATAAAAATAAAATAAAATTTGTTAGTAGTGGCACATCGTAGGTGTGGTGCGCCATTAGTGATATGGACATTAATGGCGTACGTACACATGGTGCGCCACTGCTATATAGCAGTGGCGCACCACATATGTGGTGCGCCATTAATGTCCATATTAGCTATAGCCGTTTTCCTAGTAGTGCGATATGCATGTGCCTGATACAGTAGATCACTGAGCTTCTCAAACATTGCCCTCATGTAAATTTTGCCATCATGCCTCTCAAGAGACATATTGCACTTCACCACCGCGCCACCCTGTGACCACAAAACAACACTTTTCCAAGTCAGACTGCAACCAAACGCAGGTGGTTTAAGGTAGAACAGGCAGTTCCAAACTAACCAAAACCAATCAAAAAATGTCATACTCAAAATTTTATTCCGTTTTTCTTCATAACTCTCATCTGCATCTCGAGCGAACTGCAGCCGCATGTAATGCTTCACAAACATGTGCATCGGACAGCCGGGAGGGAGATAAGACTTCAGCATGCTGTTAGCGCTCTCGCTCCGCTGCGTGCTTGTCATCTTTGCACAGAATACATCTTTGAAAAACGGCTTCGCCCACTTGTACCGAAGCTCGTATACCTGGGCCAGGTAGGTGTGACTTTCCAGGTTGTACTTCTCTATCATCATCTTCCAGGCTTCCTCAAACTCGTCGATTGTCAGCATGTGATTCACAACCTTGTGGAACTCATCTCGGAAACCTGTCTGCTTCAAGTACATTAGCCCAAGGGGTTCCTTTGTCTTCTTCAGCACATGCCATTTTCACCAACGGTGAGCTATCGAGGGAAGTACATTTTTTAGCACAACCTCCATGGCCCCGCATTGATCTGCATAGCAACAACAAATTCACCAGACAGGCAAAGTTTTGTTAATATCAATTCATCTGACAACATATATTATAGTGTGCAAATAATGTTGTAGTATATAGAGACACCTGTTCCAGTTGTTTCTTACCTATTAGAATAGTTACAGGAGGTTTACCTCCCATCATCCTAACAAACTCCGTGAAAGCCCACTCAAAGCTCTCAACCTGCTCATCACTTAGAAGCACAACAGCTAGAATGATGCTCGGGAAATGGTTGTTCACACCAACAAACAGGCCAAATGACATGTCATACATATTTGTCTTGTATGTTGTATCAAATGTAACTACGTCACTGGAATAAATGTACTGGTTTCGGCTGCTTCCTGTAGCCTACATCAATTTTTTTATTCTGCATCCTTTATCTGGTTGCACCCTGAAAACAAATTTCTGATCCTTAGCGGCTATCTCAGCGAAGGCATCGATTGTCTTCCTCACATCATCTTCGGCTTGCTCCCTATTTATCTTACCGCACAGGTTGCATAGAGACCTTTTGGTGAACAGAACATTATCGGCATCACCGAAAAAACTTGATATTATGATGTACACCTTTGTGACATTGACATTGTTCTGCCGTAGCTGCTTCACCAAATCTTTGGTGTACATATCTATATGCTTGTGCGATGGCCAATGCACTTTCTCTCTGCATGTCTACATCAATGAATGATTGTGAATTGGCCTGTGCACCGTTATGTACCAACCATTGTCAGAAGTTCTTAGCAATCTTATTATCGCTGGGCACTCACACCGACACGACCTGATGTTCTCCTAGATGGGTTTCCCCTGGAAAATAATAAAACCAAATTGTCAGCCTGATTATTTTCCCCCACAACAAAACTAAATCCAGACTGCTTCTGTTCAAGATTGCAAGAACTCACGGAGTATCCATGGACAACTTCCTGCATACACTTTGTCTTCTTCGCATTCAGCCTGCTCTTGCCATATCTTATGCCAAATCCACGTTCCCATGAATACAGATTATAAAAATCATACTCCTCTCCTAATGAATCAAATGTCATACCAACTGTTGGCTCAACTACATGATCACCTGGTTTCTCGGCATATCCCCTAATTGTTTGTTCCAGAGCACCAACTCTGTCAGGGCGTGAAGCTCTTTCTAGTGGCTGATTCCCAACTCTCTCCCTACATAAAAATCATGCATTTTTCTCTTTCATTCAGCACCACAGCAGATTAAAGATTCTAAGAAAATCTTACTAAACTTGCCACCTACAAATTCCTAGTAATACAAGAATAAAACAAGCCAGGTTATCAAATTTCTTGGTTCAGGCATTTCTGCTATCTGAAACAAATTCTGCAGTTTTTTCATTCTTTTCTACAGTAAGTAAATAGCTCAGGAAATTCAGAAAAATGAAATGAAATACCTTCTGGTCCACCGTAGAGCCTGCGGATCTACCTTCCCAGTGGACTGAACAGAGCCAGCACCATCACCTTCAGCCATTTCTCCCTTTGCAGCACCATTATGCTCCCCATCCTCAATGTCATCTCCGTTATCACCTTCACTCTTGCTGAAACAAGACCTAGTTCCTCCAACAGCACCAACACTTGCTTCTTCGCCCAGCACACTTGCCCCGTAGCCAGTACAGGTCCTCGCGAACCCACATAAGTGAAGGAAATATGCCCTAGAGGCAATAATAAAGTTATTATTTATATTTCCTTATATCATGATAAATGTTTATTATTCATGCTAGAATTGTATTAACCGGAAACTTAGTACATGTGTGAATACATAGACAAACAGAGTGTCACTAGTTTGCCTCTACTTAACTAGCTCGTTGAATCAATGATGGTTATGTTTCCTAACCAAAGACATGAGTTGTCATTTGATTAAAAGGATCACACCATTAGAGAATGATCTGATTGAGTTGACCCATCTGTTAGCTTAGCATGATGATTGTTTAGTTTGTTGCTAATGCTTTCTCCATAACTATACATGTTCCTATGACTATGAGATCATGCAACTCCCGAGTATCAGAGGAACACTTTGTGTGCTACCAAACATCAGAACATAACTGGGTGATTATAAGGGTTCTCTATAGGTTTCTCCAATGGTGTTTGTTGAGTTGGCATGGATCAAGATTAGGATTTGTCACTCCGATTGTCGGAGAGGTATCTCTGGGCCCTCTCGGTAATGTACATCACTATAAGCCTTGCAAGCAATGTAGCTAATGAGTTAGTTACGGGATGTAGAATTAGGTAACGAGTAAAGAGACTTGCAGGTAACGAGAGTGTACTAGGTATTGAGATACCAACGATCGAATCTCGGGCAAGTAACATACCGATGACAAAGGGAACAACGTATATCATTATGCGGTTTGACCGATAAAGATCTTCGTAGAATATGTAGGAACCAATATGAGCATCCACGTTCCGCTATTGGTTATTGACCGGAGACATTTCTCGGTCATGTCTACATAGTTCTCGAACTCGTAGGGTACGCACTCTTAACGTTCGGTGACGATCGGTATTACGAGTTTATGTGTTTTGATGTAGCGAAGGTAGTTCGGAGTCCCGGATTTGATCACAGACATGACGAGGAGTCTCGAAATGTTCGAGACATAAAGATCAATATATTGGAAGCCTATGTTTGGACATCAGAATGGTTCCGGATGAGTTCGGGCATTTTCCAGAGTACCGGGAGGTTACCGGAACCCCCCCAGGGAGTATATGGGCCTTATTGGGCCTTAGTGGAAAAGAGCAGAGGGAAGGAAAAGGCACGCCCCCCAAGCCCAATACGAATTGGGAGGGGGGCGGTGATACGTCTCCAACGTATCTATAATTTTTGATTGTTCCATGCTATTATATTATCTGTTTTGGATGTTGATGGGCTTATTTATACACTTTTATATTATTTTTGGGACTAACCTACTAACCCAAGGCCCAGTGCAAATTGTTGTTTTTTTTTGCCTATTTCAGTGTTTCACAGAAAAGGAATATCAAACGGAATCAAACCAGAATGAAACCTTCGGGAGAGTTATTTTTGGAACAAACGTGATCCAGGGGACTTGGAGTAGACGTCAAGAAATCTACGAGGAGGCCACGAGGCAGGGAGGTGCGCCTGCTCCCCTGGGCGTGCCCCCCACCCTCGTGGGCCTCTCATAGCTCCACCGACCTACTTCTTCCTCCTATATATATCCATATACCCTGAAAACATCCAGGAGCACCATGAAACCCTATTTCCACCACCGCATCCTTCTGTACCCAAGAGATCCCATCTTGGGCCCTTTTTCGGAGCTCCGTCGGAGGGGGAGTCGATCATGGAGGGCTTCTACATCAACACCATAGCCTCTCTGATGATGTGTGAGTAGTTTACCACAGACCTTCGGGTCCATAGTTATTAGCTAGATGGCTTCTTCTCTCTCTATGGATCTCAATACAATGTTCTCCTCGATCTTTTTGGGGATCTATTTGATGTAACTCTTTTTGCGGTGTGTTTGTCGAGATCCGATGAATTGTGGATTTATGATCAAGTTTATCTATGAACAATATTTGATTCTTCTCTGAAATCTTTTATGTATGATTGGTTATCTTTGCAAGTCTCTTAGAATTATCAGTTTGCTTTGGATTACTACATTGATCTTTCTTGCAATGGGAGAAGTGCTTAGCTTTGGGTTCAATCTTGCGGAGTCCTTTCCCAATGAAAGCAGGGGCAGCAAGGCATGTATTGTATTATTGCCATCGAGGATTAAAAGATGGGGTTTATATCATATTGCTTGAGTTTATCCCTCCACATCATGTCATCTTTCCTAATGCATTACTCTGTTCTTATGAACTTAATACTCTAGATACATGATGGATAGTGGTCGATGTGTGGAGTAATAGTAGTAGATGCAGAATCGTTTCAGTCTACTTGTCGCGGACGTGATGCCTATATACATGATCTGTTGGGGAACATAGTAATTTCAAAATTTTCCTACGCACACGCAAGATCATGATGATGCATAGCAACGAGAGGGAAGAGTATCATCCACGTACCCTCGTAGACCATAAGCGGAAGCGTTATGAGACCGCGGTTGATGTAGTCGAACGTCTTCACGATCCGACCGATCCAACTACCGAACGCACGGCACCTCCGAGTTCAGCACATGTTCAGCTCGATGACGTCCCACGAACTCAGATCCAGCTGAGCTTCACGGGAGAGTTCCATTAGCACCACGGCATGATGACGGTGATGATGTTGCTACCGAAGCAGGGCTTCACCTAACCACCGCTACGACATGATCGAGGTGGATTATGGTGGAGGGGGGCACCGCACACGGCTAAGGGATCAATGATCAACTTGTGTGTTCTACGGTGCCCCCCTGTCCCCATATATAAAGGAGCAAGGGGGGAGGCCGGCTGTCCCTCCTAGGGCGCGCCAGGAGGAGGAGTCCTCCTCCTAGTAGGAGTAGGACTCACCTTTCCTACTCCTACTAGGAGGAGGAAAGGAAGGGGGAAGGGGAGAAGGAAGGAGAGGGAGAAAGGACGAAAGGGGGGCCGGCCCCCTAGTCCAATTCGGTTTGGGCTAGGGGGCCGCGCGCCCTGCCTCCTTCCACCACTTGGCCCATGAGGCCCAAAACTTCTTCCCCGTATTCCCGTAACTCCCCGGTACTCCGAAAAATACCCGAATCACTCGGAACCTTTCCGATGTCCGAATATAGTCATCCAATATATCGATCTTTATGTCTCGACCATTTGAAGACTCTCGTCATGTCCCCGATCTCATCCGGGACTCCGAACTACCTTCGGTACATCAAATCACGTAAACTCATAATACCGATTGTCACCGAACGTTAAGCGTGCGAACACTACGGGTTCGAGAACTATGTAGACATGACCGAGACACGTCTCCGGTCAATAACCAATAGTGTAACCTGGATGTTCATATTGGCTCCTATATATTCTATGAAGATCTTTATCGGTCAAACCACATAACAACATACGTTGTTCCCTTTGTCATCGGTATGTTACTTGCCCGAGATTCAATCGTCGGTATCTCAATACCTAGTTCAATCTCGTTACCGGCAAGTCTATTTACTCATTCCGTAATGCACTATCCCGCAACTAACTCATTAGTTGCATTGCTTGCAAGGCTTATAATGATGTGCATTACCGAGAGGGCCCAGAGATACCTCTCCGACAATCGAAGTGACAAATCCTAATCTCGATCGATGCCAATGTTGGAGATATTCCCTAGAGGCAATCATGTATGATGATATTTCCTATGTGTTTATGAATAAAGATAGTCCTTGGACATTATCAATGATGTGTATCATCAAGTACGTGACTTGTTTGTGGGACTATGCATTATATGATGACTGTCCTAAAAGGTCCCTAGTCGAAAGGGCTGTGTGGACGCGCAGCCAACTAGACTAGCATATGACACGGTCGATGGCTTGGTCTCACAAGCCATGGAGCATTGGATGCTAACCGGATAATATGGACTTGGAAGGATCTGGTCAGATTCGATGTAGTCGGATCCGAGTCGAGATAAGGTCCAAGTCAGATAGACCCAACTATGAGACACAGCGATATGTCATCTGTGAGTCTCTAGTACAACATATGTTCTATGTCCTAAGACCTGAGCTGACGCATGTACTCGGGAAGGTAACAGACTTTCTTTGGGCCGACCAAACGCTACTCTGTAACTGGGTTGTTATAAAGGTAGGTTTCGGGTTTGTCCAGAACCATGCTGCGAGACGTGGTCGAGCAAGATTGGATTTGCCCCTCCGATCAGGAGAGATATACTCTGGGCCCCTCATGTGCTCCGACCAGGATAAGCATGGCCATGCGACAAGGATTATGAGATAATCCGATTTGTGGTCGGCATCACTGGAACGATAAAGAGGTCGGGCTAGCACAAGGATGACAGACTCGCCTTGAGCTCGACAACATATATCGTGTGGTAAAAGGAATGGAAGTGTGATGTACAGGTTCGCTAACCAGCTTCATAGTCTGCTTGGTGTTTGGCATGCCTTGCTAGAGGATGCTACCAACCGTGTAGTTCGGATCGACCAAGCCGACTTGAACCTAAGGGGTCACACGCTTAAGGGAAGGAACCTACGAGGTCGGTTCCGAGGACACTGGTCGGATGTGATCCGAACTGTATTCGGATTGTGGCTGAGTAGACTTATGGGCTTTAGGGTCCATGCGAGGCCCAAGTGTTGAGCCCGTGACGGACGCCTATATATATAGTGGAGGTGCGGCACACTCATGGGCTGATCGCTTCGGCGCTGTCACTAGGGTTTGCATGTGTTGCGAATAGACACCTCCACTCGCCGCCGATTGTGTGATCGGACCTAGCAGTCCGCCGCACGACGTTCCTCCTGCACGCACGGATACCGTTAGAGGCGGTGCACTTGCGCCGCTCCGACGAACCTGTATGTGGGAACCGACCACCGGTTGTACGAGGGAGATCGGATGAGGAGGAGACGATCCACGCGGACGTGCTGCCCCAACTCTTCTTCCGCTGCATGGCACTGCGCGTCTAGTGGTAACGAACTGTGATCCATCTCTCGTAGCATGTTCTTGGTTGTTCTGCATGTAAGAAATTTTAATTTGCAGTCGACGCACCCTACCATAGATCCCAACAGTGGTATCAGAGCCTCTGCTATAGGATTTGGATTTAGATCATATGCATATTAGATATGTGGAGGCAATAGATGAGATCTGTTGTCATTGATAAGAATGGCTGTGTGCACGGTTGATGAGATCAACTGCACATGGGGATCGATGTGGCTATGTTTTCTGTTGATTGGGATCAATGAGGTCATGACACGATCTACCCCTACCGGTCGGTTATCCGCCATCGGGGTTAACAGTGAAACTTAAATCCGAATCGGATTCGCGATGATCGATGAGATCGGTCAGATCGGAGAATTCGGCGTGACGGAGTTCAGATGTGATCTGTGATTTCCGAAAGCACCGGGTGCTACCCGCACCCGTGAGGGGCGCTGCCCCTTCGAACCCCGCCCGCTAACCGGCTACCGGGACCGCCGTGTGCGTAGCGCATTGTATTTCGTACACGATCACTCAAACCGGTAGAATGCGATTCTATGCATAACTTTATTTTGAAGGGTTTGATGTGAATAGTATGGCTCATGTGTATGTGATGCATGTGTGTAAATTATACATGACCTGCGTGTCATGTTTCTCGGCCGGCAGGAGCCAAAGTGCTGTCATTATATTGTAAAACGACATGTGTGCCGACTTGTGACTCTATGTAAAATTCATTACTAGATGTAGTAGTTGGATAATAGAGATCAGGTTGGTGGCTTGGTGTCCCGGCGTGACAAACAAGATGGAGTTCCTATATGGTCATCGGAGTCGGAGCCAACCTGGAAGAACATCCATGAAGGAGCCATACTATTTCACAATATGTGTTTATTTGTGATTGTCATGCTTCCTTGTTTTCTATGCATGTTAGAATGGTAGAAAGATCCCTCATGAATATCAAGCGAATTGCCATCCCCGATGATGCACCTTCGCACGTCAAGTATGTCTAGTAGTGGGCTCATAAAATTGGGTGCTGCTAGGTGTCCTTGAACTGAAGGGTTCGTGTCGGACACAGACATGCACTGCATTAGGTTGACTTGACAAGGCTATCAAAACGGTTTTGGGCCTTGTGGCAAAAGAGGTCGGGAGCTGGGGTATGAGATACCTACCCGACCGACAGGAGTCGTATAGAGATACGATTAGCAAGGAGTTGCTTACCGGATAGGCATGTTGTCTAGCAGTGATGCTAAAGCTCACTAGTCGCATGTGCTAGTCGGATCCTGAATCACTGAGAGTTTGCGGAGGGATGCTGACTTCAGTGGGAGTATTTCTGTTTAAGGCTAGAATTACTCTACATAAACACAATGCTTAGTTATTGCATATTTTTCTGTTGTAGATCAATGGCACCACCTGCTCAACCTAACTTTGCATTGAAATCAATTCTGGAAAAGGATAAACTGAATGGAACAAACGTTACTACCTGGTATAGAAATTTGCGAATTGTTCTCAAGCATGATAAAAAAGGAACATGTTCTAGAGGATCTGCTTCCAGAGGAACCTGCCGATAATGCTAGTACCACAACCAAGAATGCCTACCAGAAACTCATTGATGAATCAAACGAGATTAGCTGCCTCATGCTGGCTTGTATGGAGCCCGATTTGCAGCAGCATTTCGAAGACGTTAGGGCTTTCGATATGATCGAGAGTCTCAAGAGCATGTTTCAAGTGCAGGCCAGGACCGAAAGGTTCAACGTATGGCGATCCTTGATGGATTGTAAGCTAAAGGAAGGTGATCCACTGAGCCCGCATGTGATCAAGATGATCGGATATGTGCAAGCTTTGGATCGGTTGGGCTTCCCGCTCTTGGATGAGCTGGCTACTGATGCAGTTCTGGGTTCTCTTCCGCCCAGCTATGGGACGTTCATCTCGAACTATCATATGCATGGCATGGATAAGAAGCTCACTGAATTGCATGGGATGCTCAAAGTGGCAGAGCAGGATATTAAGAAAGACACGCATCAAGTGTTGATGGTGCAGAAATCAGCTAAGTTCAAGAAGAGTTGGTCTAAGAAGAAGGCTAAGGCAAAGGGCACGGAGATGGTAACCTCCGCCGCTGCGCCGAAGTCTGGACCGGACTCAAAGACCATTTGCTATCATTACAAGGAAACTGGTCACTGGAAGAGGAACTATAGCAAGTGGCTTGCAGAGCATGGCAAGAAGGCCAAGAATGCTGCTTCAGGGAAAGGTACAATTGTTGCATATGTTATAGACATTTACCTTGCTGACATACCTAGTAGCTCTTGGGTATTTGATACCGGGTCGGTTGTTCATATTTGCAACTCGATGCTGGGGCTGGTAAGAACTAGGCGTGTGGCACAAGGGGAGATTGACATCAGGGTCGGCAACAAAGCAAGAGTTGCTACGTTGGAGGTCGGCACGATGCAGCTCCAGCTTCCTTCTGGATTTATTTTGGAATTGAATAATTGTTATTACATTCCTGCACTTAGTCGAAACATTATTTCTGCCTCATGCTTGATGAGTCAGGGTTATGAATTCAATTTAAAGGACAATGGTTGTTCGATTTATTTGAATGGTATGTTCCAAGGCTATGCACCCATTGTGGATGGGTTATTTATATTGAATCTAGAACAGGAACCGGTCTATAACGTGAATGTCAAGAGGCATAAGCCCAATGAGATAAATCTGACATACTTCTGGCATTGTCGGCTTGGACACATTAGTCTGAAACGCATGAAGAAGCTCCATGATGATGGACTCCTAACTTCGACCGACTTTGGGTCATTTGAGACATGCGAATCATGCTTGCTCAGCAAGATTACTAAGTCTCCTTTCGCAAAGATTTGCAAGAGGGTATCCGAGCTGTTGGAACTGATACACAGTGATGTGTGTGGACCAATGAGCACAATTGCCAAAGGTGGCTATTAGTACTTCGTGACTTTTACCGATGACTTGAGTAGATATGGATATATCTATTTGATGAGGCACAAGTCAGAGACTTTTGAAAAGTTCAAAGAGTTTCAAAATGAGGTGGAGAATCAGCTCGGCAAGACTATAAAACTTCTACGATCTGATCATGGAGGTGAGTACATGAGCCAGGAGTTTGATGATCATCTGAAAAGCAGAGGTATAGTACCTCAGCTCACACCTCCGGGTACGCCATAGAGAAATGGTGTATCAGAACGGAGGAATCGCACCTTGTTGGACATGGTTTGATCTATGATGAGCAAGTCGGACTTACCCTTGTCATTCTGGGGATACGCTCTAGAAACTGCAGCTTTCACACTTAACAAGGTACCATCAAAATTC
The DNA here is from genome assembly GCF_002162155.2 of Triticum dicoccoides. NCBI lineage: Eukaryota > Viridiplantae > Streptophyta > Magnoliopsida > Poales > Poaceae > Triticum > Triticum dicoccoides. The sequence continues at coordinate 625,104,300 of NC_041382.1, forward strand.
GTAGACAAGACACCATATGAGATGTGGACCAGGAAGAGTCCCAGTTTGTCTTTTCTAAAGATTTGGGGTTGTGAAGCATTTGTCAAGAAACTTATGTCAGACAAGCTTACACCCAAGTCGGATAAATGCATATTCGTGGGATATCTGAGGGAAACCTTGGGATATAACTTCTACAACCGGGAAGAGAACAAAGTGTTTGTTGCTCGAAACGGGGTTTTCCTTGAGAAAGAGTTTCTCAGTCGGGAGGCTAGTGGGAGGACGGTCTGACTTGAAGAAATTCGAGGACCACTAATAACCCACAAGTATAGGGGGTCGCAACAGTTTTCGAGGGTAGAGTATTCAACCCAAATTTATTGATTCGACACAAGGGGAGCCAAAGAATATTCTCAAGTATTAGTAGCTGAGTTGTCAATTCAACCACACCTGGAAACTTAATATCTGCAGCAAAGTGTTCAGTAGCAAAGTAATATGATAGTAGTGATAATGGTACCAAAAGGTAACAGTAGTAAAAGCAATGTTTTTGGTATTTTGTAGTGATGATATAAATAGCAACGGAAAAGTAAATAAGCGAAGCACAATATATGGAAAGCTCGTAGGCAATGGATCGGTGATGGAGAATTATGCCGGATGCGGTTCATCATGTAAAGTCATAACCTAGGGTGACACAGAACTAGCTCCAGTTCATCAATGTAATTTAGGCATGTATTCCGAATATAGTCATATGTGCTTATGGAAAAGAACTTGCATGACATCTTTTGTCCTACCCTCCCGTGGCAGCGGGGTCCTTACGGAAACTAAGGGATATTAAGGCCTCCTTTTAATAGAGAACCGGAACAAAGCATTAACACATGGTGAATACATGAACTCCTCAAACTACGGTCATCACCGGTAAGTATCCCGATATTGTCACTTCGGGGTTAACGGATCATAACACACAATAGGTGACTATAGACTTGCAACATAGGATCAAGAACACTCATATATTGATGAAAACATAATAGGTTCAGATCTGAAATCATGGCACTCGGGCCCTAGTGACAAGCAATAAGCATAGCAAAGTCATAGCAACATCAATCTCACAACATAGTGGATATTAGGGATCAAACCCTAACAAAACTAACTCGATTACATGATAGATCCCATCCAACCCATCACCGTCCAGCAAGCCTATGATGGAATTACTCATGCACGGTGGTGAGCATCATGAAATTGGTGATGGAGGATGGTTGGTGATGACGATGGCGACGGATTCCCCTCTCCGGAACCCCGAACGGACTCCAGATCATCCCTCCCGAGAGGTTTTAGGGCTTGGCGGCGGCTCCGTATCGTAAAACGCGATGAATCTTTCTCTCTGATTTTTTTATCCCCAAAACTCAATATATGGAGGTGGAGTTGGAGTTGGAGAGGCAACAGGGGGCCCACGAGGTAGGGGGCGCGCCCCCCACCCTCGTGGAGAGACGGTGGGCCCCCTGGCCATCATCCTTGGCAGGTATTTTTCTTATTTTCTGAAAAGTGTCTCCGTGAAGTTTCAGGTCATTCCGAGAATGTTTGCTCCTGCACATAAATAACACCATGGTAGTTCTGCTAAAAACAGCGTCAGTCCTGGTTAGTTCCATTCAAATCATGCAAGTTGGAGTCCAAAACAAGGGCAAAAGTGTTTGGAAAAGTAGATACGTTGGAGATGTATCAACTCCCCCAAGCTTAAACATTTGCTTGTCCTCAAGCAATTCAGTTGACAAACTGAAAGTGATAAAGAAAAACTTTTACAAACTCTGTTTTTTCTTGTTGTTGTAAATATGTAAAGCCAGCATTCAAGTTTTCAGCAAAGATTATAACTAACCACATTCGCAATAACGCATAGGCCTCAAGTTACTCATATCAATAGCATAATCAACTAGCGAGCCATAATAATAAAACTCGGATGACAACACTTTCTCAAAACAATCATAATATGATATAACAAGGTGGTATCTCGCTAGCCCTTTCTGAGACCGCAAAACATAAATGCAGAGCGCCTTTAAAGACCAAGGACTGACTAGACATTGTAATTCATGGTAAAAGAGATCCAATCAAGTCATACTCAATGTAAACTAACAATAATGAATGCAAATAACAGCAGTGCTCTCCAACTGGTGCTTTTTAATAAGAGGATGATTACTCAGCATAAAAGTAAATAGATAGGCCCTTCGCGGAGGGGAGCAGGGATTTGTAGAGGTACCAGAGCTCGGTTTTGAAACAGAGGTGAATAATATTTTGAGCAGTATACTTTCATTGTCAACATAACAACCAAGAGATGGTGATATCTTCCATGCTACACACATTATAGGCGGTTCCCAAACAGAATGGTAAAGTTTATACTCCCCCTTCCACCACAAGCATCAATCCATGGCTTGCTCGAAACAACGAGTGCCTCCAACTAACAAGTGTCCCAGGGGGGTTTTGTTTGCAATTATTTTGATTTGGTTTGCATAAAGCATGGGACTGGGCATCCCAGTGACCAGCCTTTTATCTCGTGAGTGAGGAGCGGAGTCCACTCCTCTTGAGAATAACCCGCCTAACATGGAATATACAAACAACCCTTGTTGATACATGAGCTATTCGAGCATACAAAACAGGATATTTATTTGAAGGTTTAAAGTTTGGCACATACAAATTTACTTGGAACGGCAGGTAGATACCATATATAGGTAGGTATAGTGGACTGATGTGGAATAACTTTGGGGTTTAAGGGATTGGATGCACAAGCAGTATTCCCGCTTAGTACAGGTGAAGTCTAGCAAAAGACTGGGAAGCAACCAACTAGAGAGCGACAATAGTCATGAACATGCATTAAAATTAATCAACACCGAATGCAAGCATGAGTAGGATATAATCCACCATGAACAGAAATATCGTGAAGGCTATGTTGATTTTGTTTCAACTACATGCGTGAACATGTGCCAAGCCAAGTCACTTAAATCATTCAGAGGAGGATACCACCCTATCATACCACATCATAACCATCTCAGTAGCATGTTGGAACGCAAGGTAAACCATTATAACTCATAGCTAATCAAGCATGGCACAAGAAACTATGATCTGTAGTTGTCATTGCAAACATGTTTATTCATAATAGGCTGAATCAGGAACGATGAACTAATCATATTTACAAAAACAAAAGAGGTCGAGTTCATACCAGCTTTTCTAATCTCAGCCAGTCCATCATATATCATCATAATTGCCCTTCACTTGCACGATTGAACGATGTGAATAATAATAATAGTGCACGTGCATTGGACTAAGCTGGAATCTGCATGCATTCAATAAACAGGAGAAGACAAGGCAATATGGGCTCTTTTGTCGGATCAACAATAATGCATAAAAGAGCCACTTCAACAATTTAATCATGGTCTTCTCCTATCGACCCCCAAAGAAAAGAAAAGAAATAAAACTATTTACACGGGAAAGCTCCCAACAAGCAAAAGAAGAACAATAAATCTTTTTGGGTTTTCTTTTTAATTATTACTACAAGCATGGAAAGTAAACTAATTAAAAGCTACAACTAATTTTTTTGGTTTTTCCTAAGGTTTATTAAACACACAAGAAGAAAGAATAAAAAAGGAAATTAAGCTAGCATGGATGATACAATGAAAAAGTATGAGCACCGACATTTAGCAATGAGTGAATGAACATGAATATAGTGTCGGTGGGAAATACATACACCCCCAAGCTTAGGCTTTTGGCCTAAGTTGGTCTATGGCCACAGCTGGCCTAGCTGATATCCATAATAATAGTTGTTGGGGTCGTATTGTGATGCAGCAGCTATCGCCTGCTGAGCCACAGCGTGGCGACGAGCAGCCTCCTCTCTCCTCTCGTACTCATCTGCCTCCTCTCTGGTAATAGTATATCCTCCTCTTGCCTGATAATCAAAGAAAGCAGGAGCAGGGAGAGTAATACGGACAGCACGGCATCTGTCAAAGATTAGTCGATACTAGATAGGTGATTCGTTCCTCTCGACAAACTGGTGGTGAACCATAGCATTAAAATCTAGATGGGCAGGAGGTAATTCAATATCATCTTCGTGCACATCTATACCAAGAAAATTAACTACGCGGGTTGCATAAATTCCACCAAAGAAATCTCCATTAAGTCTATTCAGATGCAACCTACGTGCAACACTGGCTCCCAAATTATATGATTTGTCTCCTAACACAGCACTCCTAAGAATACTGAGGTCAGGGACACACACGTGACATGCCTCATCTTTACCATTTATGCATCTACCTATGAAGAGAGCAAAATAATGTATAGCAGGAAAGTGAATGCTCCCTATGGTAGCTTGTGTAATATCTCTAGATTCTCCCATAGTTATATTAGCAAGAAAATCTCTAAATTCAGATTTGCGAGGATCTCTTATACTACCCCATTGTGGAAGTTTGCATGCAGTGGAAAAATCCTCTAAGTCCATGGTATAAGATTTATCATAAAGATCAAACAGGACAGTTGGAGAATTACGTGAAGTTGAAAATTCAAACCTCCTCACAAAGGAGCTAGTGAGCTCATGATACTGACTGCACTTCTCTTCTTCGAAGCTCACGAGATCAGAGTTACGCAAATATGCGTTGAATTCTTCTTTTGTTCCCGCTCGATCCATAAAATTTTCAGAAGGCCACTCACAAGGACGCACTGGAGCGTCTCTTGGTGGCTCTTTGTCAGCATCACGCATTGTAAGCCTGGGTCCTTGCTTCTTGGAAGAACCACCTTGGAACATTTTCCTAAGCATTTTTTACCTCTAAAAAATTCTGAAAATTTTTAGTAACTTCAAAATAAAATTGAACCAAACTCAATAATATTTATAGCAACTACTCCTATAAGTGCCTAGGGCATATATCATGCATCAAAACTACTTTTGACCATATAAATTTGACATGCAAGCTCAAGAACAGGGTCACCTAAGCAGCAAAAATTTGCAATGAATAAAGCACTAGAACAAAAACTAATTGGACCAATGGACGAGTCACATACCAAGGAACAATCTCCCCAAGCAGTTTTGTGAGAGGTGCTTTGAGCAAGGAGATTGAAAATGGCAGGAAAACGAGCTTGGACTCGGGTTTGAGTTGGTTATTCGTGTTTGGGGGAGGAAGATGAAGTGTATGGGTGAAAGGATAAGTGAAGGAGGGCCACCGTGGGCCCACGAGGCAGGGGGCGTGCCCTAAGGGGGTGGGCGCGCCCTCCACCCTCGTGGGAAGGTTGTTGACCCCCCTGGTGTGTTCTCAGTTCCATAAATCCTCAAATATTCTAGAAAAAATCATATTTAATTTTTAGGGCATTTGGAGAACTTTTATTTTCGAGGTATTTTTATATTGCATGGATAATCAGATAACAGACAGAAAAATATTTATTTTTATTTTATTTGATATAAATAACAGAAAGTAAAAGTGGGGTACAGAAGGTTGTGCCTTCTAGTTTGATCCATCTCATGATCATCAAAAGGAATCCACTAACAAGGTTGATCAAGTCTTGTTAACGAACTCATTCCGAATAATATGGAACCGGAGAAATTTCGAATTACACTATGTTACCTCAACGGGGATATGCACATCCCCAATAATAAGAGTATCATATTTCTTCTTAACAGTAGGAAGAGGAAATTCAAAACCTCCAAATATAATCGATGGAATTTTTCCAATAGAGTTGATACTATGAACTTGAGGTTGTTTCCTCGGAAAGTGTATCGTATGCTCATTACCATTAACATGAAAAGTGACATTGCCTTTAGTGCAATCAATAACAGCCCCTGCAGTATTCAAAAAGGGTCTTCCAAGAATAATAGACATACTATCGTCCTCAGGAATATCAAGAATAACAAAGTCCGTTAAAATAGTAACGTTTGCAACTACAACAGGCACATCCTCACAAATACCGACACGTATAGCAGTTGATTTATCAGCCATTTGCAAAGATATTTCAGTAGGTGTCAACTTATTCAAATCAATTCTACGATATAAAGAGGGAGGCATAACACTAACACCGGCTCCAAGATCACATAAAGCAGTTTTAACATAGTTTCTTTTAATGGAGCATGGTATAGTGGGTACTCCTGGATCTCCAAGTTTCTTTGGTATTCCACCCTTAAAAGTATAATTAGCAAGCATCATGGAAATTTCAGCTTCCGGTATCTTTTTCTTATTTGTAATAATATCTTTCATATACTTAGCATAAGGATTGGTTTTGAGCATATCAGTTAATCGCGTACGTAAAAAGATAGGTCTAATCATTTCAGCAAAGCGCTCAAAATCCTCATCATCCTTTTTCTTGGATGGTTTAGGAGGAAATGGCATGGGTTTCTGAACCCATGGCTCTCTTTCTTTACTGTGTTTCCTAGCAACAAAATCTTTCTTATCATAACGTTGATTCTTTGATTGTGGGTTATCAAGATCAACAGCAGGTTCAATTTCTATATCATTATCATTACTAGGTTGAGCATCATTATGAACATTATCATTAACATTATCACTAGTTTCAGGTTCATTACTAGATTGAGTTTCAGCATCAGAAATAGAAATATCATTTGGATTTCAGGTGTTTCAACAATAGGATCACTAGAAGCATGCAAAGTCCTATCATTTTTCTTTTTCTTCTTTTTAGAAGAGCTAGGTGCATCTATATTATTTCTCTGAGAATCTTGCTCAATTCTTTTAGGTTGGCCTTCAGGATACAAAGGTTCCTGAGTCATTCTACCACCTCTAGTCATAACTCTAACAGCATTATCATTATTCTTACTGTTCAATTCATTGAGCAAATCATTCTGAGCTTTAAGTACTTGTTCTACTTGAGTGGTAACCATAGAAGCATGTTTACTAATAAGTTTAAGTTCACCTTTAACATTAGCCATATAATCACCCAAGTGTCCAAGCATATTTGAATTGTATTTCAATTGTCTACCAAAATAAGCATTAAAATCTTCTTGCTTAGCCATACATTTATCAAACTCATCTAAGCATAGGCTAGCAATTTTAGTAAATGGGATTACAGCTTTATCATATCTATAGAGAGAATTTACCTTTACTACCTGGGTCGAGTTATCAAGACCATGAGTTTCTTCAATGGGTAAAGGATTAAGATTACATGTTTCTTCAACAGGCGGTAAATTAAGACCATGTATTTCTTCAATAGGAGGTAAATTCTTAACATCTTCAGCTTTAATACCCTTTTCTTTCATAGATTTCTTTGCCTCTTGCATATCTTCAGGACTGAGAAATAGAATACCCCTCTTCTTCAGAGTTGGTTTAGGAATAGGCTCAGGAATTGGCTCCGGAGGTGTCCAATTATTTTCATTTGTCAACATATTATTCAATAGAATTTCAGCTTCATCCGGTGTTCTTTCCCTAAAAACATAACCAACACAACTATCCAGGTAATCTCTGGAGGCATCGGTTAGTCCATTATAAAAGATATCAAGTATTTCATTTTTCTTAAGAGGATGATCAGGCAAAGCATTAAGTAATTGGAGAAGCCTCCCCCAAGCTTGTGGGAGACTCTCTTCTTCAATTTGCACAAAATTATATATATCCCTTAAAGCAGCTTGTTTCCTATGAGCAGGGAAATATTTAGCAGAGAAGTAATAAATCATATCCTGGGGATTACGCACACAACCAGGATTAAGAGAAGTAAACCATATCTTAGCATCACCCTTTAATGAGAACGGAAATATTTTAAGAATGTAAAAGTAGCGAGTTTTCTCATCCTTAGTGAACAGGGTAGCTATATCATTCAATTTAGTAAGATGTGCCACCACAGTTTCAGATTCATAACCATGAAAAGGATCAGATTCAACCAAAGTAATTATATCAGGATCAACAGAGAATTCATAATCCTTATCTGTAACAAAGATAGGTGAAGTAGCAAAAGTAGGGTCGGGTTTCATTCTATCATTTAGGGATTGCTTACTCCATTTAGGTAATAATTTTTTAAGCTCGGTTCTATTTTTGCAAGTTAAAATAGCTAAAGAAGCATCTTGATCAAATACATAACCCTTAGGAATAGCAAGTGGTTCTTCATCATCACTTTCATCAGTATCATCAGATTCAATATTTTCAATCTCTCTAGCCCTAGCAAGTTGTTCATCGAGAAAATCACTAAGTGGCATAGTAGTATCAGGCATAGAGGTAGTTTCATCATAAGTATCATGCATAGCAGAAGTGGCATCATCAATAACATGTGACATATCAGAACGAATAGTAGAAGCAGGTGTAGGTGTCGCAAACTTACTCATAACAGAAGGTGAATCAAGTGTAGAGCTAGATGGCAGTTCCTTACCTCCCCTCGTAGTTGAGGGATAGATATTGGTTTTTGGATCTCTCAAGTTCTTCATAATGATAAGCAGATATATATATATCCCAAGTGACTCAAAGAATAGAGCTATGCTCCCCGGCAACGGAGCCAGAAAATGGTCTTGATAACCCACAAGTATAGGGGATCGCAATAGTTTTCGAGGGTAGAGTATTCAACCCAAATTTATTGATTCGACACAAGGGGATCCAAAGAATATACTCAAGTATTAGAAGCTGAGTTGTCAATTCAACCACACCTGGAAACTTAATATCTGTAGCAAAGTGTTCAGTAGCAAAGTAATATGATAGTAGTGATAACAGTAGCAAAAGGTAACAGTAGTAAAAGCAATGTTTTTGGTATTTTGTAGTGATGATAGCAATAGCAATGGAAAAGTAAATAAGTGAAGCACAATATATGGAAGCTCGTAGGCAATGGATCGGTGATGGAGAATTATGCCGGATGCGGTTCATCATGTAACAGTCATAACCTAGGGTGACACAGAACTAGCTCCAGTTCATCAATGTAATGTAGGCATGTATTCCGAATATAGTCATACGTGCTTATGGAAAAGAACTTGCATGACATCTTTTGTCCTACCCTCCCGTGGCAGCGGGGTCCTTACGGAAACTAAGGGATATTAAGGCCTCCTTTTAATAGAGAACCGGAACAAAGCATTAACACATGGTGAATACATGAACTCCTCAAACTACGGTCATCACCGGTAAGTATCCCGATTATTGTCACTTCGGGGTTAACAGATCATAACACATAATAGGTGACTATAGACTTGCAAGATAGGATCAAGAACACTCATATATTGATGAAAACATAATAGGTTCAGATCTGAAATGATGGCACTCGGGCCCTAGTGACAAGCATTAAGCATAGCAAAGTCATAGCAACATCAATCTCAGAACATAATGGATACTATGGATCAAACCCTAACAAAACTAACTCAATTACATGATAAATCTCATCCAACCCATCACCGTCCAGCAAGCCTACGATGGAATTACTCACGCACGGCGGTGAGCATCATGAAATTGGTGATGGAGGATGGTTGGTGATGACGATGGCGACGGATTCCCCTCTCCGTAGCCCCGAACGAACTCCAGATCAGCCCTCCCGAGAGGTTTCAGGGCTTGGCGGTGGCTCCGTATCGTAAAACGTGATGAATCCTTCTCTTTGATTTTTTTCTCCCCGAAACTCAATATATGGAGGTGGAGTTGGAGTCGGAGAGGCAACATGGGGCCCACGAGGTAGGGGGCGTGCCCCCCACCCTCGCGGAGAGACGGTGGGCCCCCTGGCCATCATCTTTGGCAGGTATTTTTCTTATTTTCTGAAAAGTGTCTCCGTGAAGTTTCAGGTCATTCCGAGAACGTTTTCTCCTGCAAATAAGTAACACCATGGTAGTTCAGCTGAAAACAACGTCAATCCGGGTTAGTTCCATTCAAATCATGCAAGTTAGAGTCCAAAACAAGGGCAAAAGTGTTTGGAAAAGTAGATACGTTGGAGATGTATCAACCACTCGGGGACGGCTCGGCTGGTGATGAGATCATACCGGAGTCAGTCAGGGAACCCGTAGTGGAAGCGGCACCGGAACCACGGAGGTCAAAAAGATTGCGCAGAGTGCGCGATGTATTGTTGTTAGAAAGCGACGAGCCGGCCACATATGCGGAAGCGATGGTCAGCCCAGATTCCGAGGCATGGCTGGAGGCCATGAGATCCGAGTTAAAGTCCATGGATGAGAATCAAGTTTGGGACTTGGTTGATCCACCACCTGGCGTAACGGCCATTGGTTGCAATTGGGTCTTTAAGAAGAAAACCGATGTGGATGGAAATGTTCAGATCCACAAAGCTCAGCTTGTCGCTAAGGGTTATGGACAAGTTCAAGGAATTGACTACGACGAGACTTACTCGCCGGTAGCAATGCTGAAGTCGATGAGGATCATACTAGCTATAGCTGCATATTTTGATTACGAGATGTGGCAGATGGATGTCAAGACGGCTTTCCTTCATGGAAATTTAACCGAGGACATGTATATGATACAACCCGAGGGTTTTGTCGATCCGACTAGCACTAGTAAGGTATGCAAGCTCAAGAGATCCATTTATGGGTTGAGGCAAGCATCTCAGAGCTAGAACATTCGTTTTGATGAGGTCGTCACTGGTTTCAGCTTCATCAAAAGCGAAGAGGACTCTTGTTTATACAAGAAGTTAAGTGGGAGCTCGATAGTATTTTTGATCTTGTATGTGGATGACATACTACTGATCAGAAATGATATTTCGATGCTGAACTCGGTCAAGGAGTCATTGAATGGCAAGTTTTCAATGAAGGACCTTGGTGAGGCAATGTACATTTTGGGCATTAAGATCTATAGAAATAGATCAAGGAGGCTGCTGGGCTTAAGCCAGAGCACGTACATAGATAAAGTGTTGAAGCGGTTCAACATGAGTGAGGCAAAGAAAGGGTTCTTGCCACTCTCACATGGTATAAGGCTAAGCGAGACTTAGAGTCCTTCGACATCTGATGAGCGAAGCGGGATGAGTAGGATTCCATATGCCTCGGCAATCGGATCCATCGTGTATGCCATCATATGTACGCGGCCCGATGTTGCTTTTGCAATAAGCCTAACAAGTAGATGCCAGGACAACCCAGGTGAGAGTCACTGGGCAGCGGTAAAGACTATTTTGAAGTACCTGAAAAGGACTAAAGAGATGTTCCTAGTTTATGGAGGTGAGGAAGAGCTCGTCGTAAGGGGTTACGCTGATGCTAGTTTCCAAACCGACAGAGATGATTATCGATCACAGTCGGATTCGTGTACGTCATGAACGGAGGAGCAGTGACTGGATGAGTTCCAAGCAAGATACGGTGGCCGATTCTACTACAGAAGCCGAATACATTGCGGCTTGTGAAGCTGCAAAGGAAGGTGTTTGGATCCGGAACTTTCTGGATGATCTTGGTATTTTCCCAGCCTCGATAAAACCGTTGGACCTTTATTGTGATAATTTTGGTGCCATCGCACAAGCCAAGGAGCCGAGGAATCACCACAAGGTCAGACACATAGATCAGAAGTATCACCTGATAGGAATGATCGTAAAGAGTGGTGATGTAGAGTTATGCAAAATTCACACGGATGCAAATGTTGCGGATCCGTTGACTAAGCCGCTTGCACAACCCAAGCATGAGGGGCACGTTAAAGCTATGTGCATTCGATGTCTATTTGATTGACTCTAGTGCAAGTGGGAGACTGTTGGAGATATGCCCTAGAGGCAATCATGTATGATTATATTTCCTATGTGTTTATGAATAAAGATAGTCCTTGTATATTATCAATGATGTGTATCAGCAAGTACGTGACTTGTTTGTGGGACTATGCATTGTATGATGACTGTCCTAAAAGGTCCTTAGTCGAAAGGGCTGTGTGGACGCGCAACCAACTAGACTAGCATATGACATGGTCGATGGCTTGGTCTCACTAGCCATGGAGCATTGGATTCTAACCGGATAATATGGACTTGGAAGGATCTCGTCGGATTCGATGTAGTCGGATCCGAGTCGAGATAAGGTCCAAGTCGGACAGACCTAACTATGAGACGCAACGATATGTCATCTGTGAGTCTCTAGTACAACATATGTTCTACGTCCTAAGACCTGAGCTGGCGCATGTACTCGGGATGGTGACAGACTTGCTTCGGGCCGACCAAACGCTACTCCGTAACTGGGTATTTATAAAGGTAGGTTTCGGTTTGTCCAGAACCATGTTGCGAGACGTGGTCGAGCAAGATGGGATTTGCCCCTCCGATCAGGAGAGATATACTCTGGGGCCCTCGTGTGATCCGACCAGGATAAGCATGGCCATGCGACAAGGATTATGAAATAATCCGGTTTGTGGTCGGCATCACTGGAACGAGAAAGAGGTCTGGCTAGCACAAGGATGACAGACTCGCCTTGAGCTCGACAACATATATCATGTGGCAAAAGGAATGGAAGTGTGATGTACAGGTTCGCTAACCAGCTTCATAGTCTGCTTGGTGTTTGGCATGCCTTGCTAGAGGCCTCTACCAACCGTGTAGTTCGGAGGTGATCCGAACTGTGACCAAGCCGACTTGAACCTAAGGGGTCGCGCGCTTAAGGGAAGGAACCTACGAGGTTGGATCCGAGGACACTGGTCGGATGTGATCCGAACTGTATTCGGATTGTGGCCAAGTAGACTTATGGGCTTTAGGGTCCATGCGAGGCCCAAGTGTTGAGCCCGTGACGGACGCCTATATATATAGTGGAGGTGCGGCACACTCATGGGCCGATCGCTTCGGCGCTGTCACTAGGGTTTGCATGTGTTGCGAATAGACACCTCCACTCACCGCCGGTTGTGTGATCGGACCTAGCAGTCCGCCGCACGACGTTCCTCCTACACGAGATACTGTTAGATTCGGTGCACTTGCGCCGCTCCAGCGAACCTGTACGTGGGAACCGACCACCGGTTGTACGAGGGAGATCGGACGAGGAGGAGACGATCCACGTGAACGTGCTGCCCCAACTCTTCTTCCACTGCACAGCACTGCGCGTCTAGTGGTAACGAACTGTGATCCATCTCCCTTAGCATGTTCTTGGTTGTTTTGCGCTTAGGAAATTTTAATTTGCAGTCGACGCACCCTACTGTAAATCCCAACAGCCAACTCAACAAGTACCATCGGAGACACCTGTAGAGCACCTTTATAATCACCCAGTTACGTTGTGATGTTTGGTAGCACACAAAGTGTTCCTCCAGTAATCGGGAGTTTTATAATCTCATAGTCATAGGAACATGTATAAGTCATGAAGAAAGCAATAGCAGTAAACTAAAACGATCAAGTGCTAAGCTAACAGAATGGTTCAAGTCAATCGCATCATTCTCCTAATGATGTGATCCCGTTTATCAAATGAAAACTCATGTCTATGGTTAGGAAACATAACCATCTTTGATTAACGAGCTAGTCAAGTAGAGGCATACTAGTGACACTTTGTTTGTCTATGTATTCACACATGCATTATGTTTCCGGTTAATACAATTCTAGCATGAATAATAAACATTTATCATGAAATAAGGAAATAAATAATAACTTTATTATTGCCTCTAGGGCATATTTCCTTCAGTCTCCCACTTACACCAGAGTCAATAATCTAGATTACACAGTAATGATTCTAACACCCATGGAGCCTTGGTGTTGATCATGTTTTTCTCATCAGAGAGGCTTAGTCAACGGGTCTGCAACATTCGGATCCATATGTATCTTTCAAATCTCTATGTCTCCCACCTGGACTTGATTGCAGATGGAATTGAAGCGTCTCCTGATGTGTTTGGTTCTCTTGTGAAATCTGGATTCCTTTGCCAAGGCAATTGCACCAGTATTGTCAGAAAAGATTTTCATTGGACCCGATGCACTAGGTATGACACCTAGATCGGATATCAACTCCTTCATTTGCTGCTTCCGAAGCAGCTATATACTCCCCTTCACACGTAGATCCCGCCATGATGCTTTGTTTAGAACTGCTCCAACTGACAGCTCCATCATTCAATATACACACGTATCCGGTTTGCGATTTAGAATCGTCCAGATCAGTGTCAAAGCTTGCATCGACGTAACCATTTATGAGGAGCTCTTTGTCACCTCCATAAACGAGAAACATATCCTTATTCCTTTTCAGGTATTTCAGGATGTTCTTGACCGCTGTCCAGTGATCCACTCCTGGATTACTTTGGTACCTCCCTGCTAAACTAATAGCAAGGCACACATCAGGTCTGGTATACAGCATTGCATACATGATAGAGCCTATGGCTGAAGCATAGGGAACACTTTTCATTTTCTCTCTATCTTCTGCAGTGGTCGTGCATTGAGTCTTACTCAACTTCACACCTTGTAACACAGGCCAGAACCCTTTCTTAGCTTGATCTATTTTGAACTTCTTCAAAACTTTATCAAGGTATGTGCTTTGTGAAAGTCCAATTACGCATCTTGATCTATCTCTATAGATCTTGATGCCCAATATATAAGCAGCTTCACCGAGCTCTTTCATTGAAAAACTCTTATTCAAGTATCCTTTTATGCTATCCAAAAATTCTATATCATTTCCAATCAACAATATGCCATCCACATATAATATTAGAAATGCTACAGAGCTCCCACTCACTTTCTAGTAAATACAAGCTTCTCCAAAAGTCTGTATAAAACCATATGCTTTGATCACACGATCAAAACGTTTATTCCAACTCCGAGAGGCTTGCACCAATCCATAAATGGATCGCTGGAGCTTGCACACTTTGTTAGCACCCTTTGGATTGATAAAACCTTCAGGTTGCATCATATACAACTCTTCTTCCAGAAATCCATTTAGGAATGCAGTCTTTACATCCATTTGCCAAATTTCATAATCGTAAAATGCGGCAATTGCTAACATGATTCATACGGACTTAAGCATCGCTACGGGTGAGAATGTCTCATCATAGTCAACTCCTTGAACTTGTCGAAAACCTTTCGCAACAAGTCGAGCTTTGTAGACAGTAACGTTATCGTCAGCGTCAGCCTTCTTGTTGAAGATCCATTTATTCTCGATGGCTTGCCGATCATAGGGCAAGTCAACCAAAGTCCACACTTTGTTCTCATACATGGATCCCATCTCAGATTTCATGGCCTCAAGCCATTTTGCGGAATCTGGGCTCATCATCGCTTCCTCATAGTTCGTAGGTTCGTCATGGTCAAGTAACATGACCTCCAGAACACGATTACCGTACCAGTTTGGTGCGGATCTTACTCTGGTTGACCTAGGAGGTTCGGTAGTAACTTGATTTGAAGTTTCATGATCATCATCAATGGCTTCCTCACTAATTGGTGTAGGTGTCACATGAACCAATTTCTGTGATGGACTACTTTCCAATAAGGGAGAAGGTACAGTTACCTCATCAAGTTCTACTTTCCTCCCACTCACTTCTTTCGAGAGAAAGTCCCTCTCTAGAAAGGATCTATTCTTAGCAACAAATGTCTTGCCTTTGGATCTGTGATCGAAGGTGTACCCAACAGTCTCCTTTTGGTATCCTATGAAGACACATTTCTCCGATTTGGGTTCGAGCTTATCAGGTTGAAGCTTTTTCACATAAGCATCGCAGCCCCAAACTTTAAGAAATGACAACTTTGGTTTCTTGCCAAACCATAGTTCATAAGGCGTCATCTCAACGGATTTAGATGGTGCTCTATTTAACGTGAATGCAGCTGTCTCTAAAGTGTAACCCCAAAACGATAGCGGTAAATCAGTAAGACACATCATAGATCGCACCATATCTAGTAAAGTATGATTACGACGTTTGGACACACCATTACGTTGTGGTGTTCCGGGTGGCGTGAGTTGTGAAACTATTCCGCATTGTTTCAAATGAAGACCAAACTCGTAACTCAAATATTCTCCTCCACGATCAGATTGTAGAAACTTTATTTTCTTGTTATGATGATTTTCCACTGCACTCTAAAATTCTTTGAACTTTCAAATGTTTCAAACTTATGTTTCATCAAGTAGATATACCCATATCTGCTCAAATCATCTATGAAGGTGAGAAAATAACGATACCCGTCGCGAGCCTCAATATTCATCGGACCACAAACATCAGTATGTACGATTTCCAACAAATCTGTTGCTCGCTCCATAGTTCCGGAGAACGGCGTTTTAGTCATCTTGCCCATGAGGCATGGTTCGCAAGTACCAAGTGATTCATAATCAAGTGATTCCAAAAGTCCATCAGAATGGAGCTTCTTCATGCGCTTTACACCAATATGACCTAAATGGCAGTGCCACAAATAAGTTGCACTATTATTATCAACTCAAGTTGCACTATTATTATCAACTCTGCATCTTTTGGCTTCAACATTATGAATATGTGTACCACTACTATCAAGATTCATCAAAAATAGAGCACTCTTCAATGGTGCATGACCATAAAAGATATTACTCATATAAATAGAACAACCATTATTCTCTGATTTAAATGAATAACCGTCTCGCATCAAACAAGATCCAGATATAATGTTCATGCTCAACGCTGGCACCAAATAACAATTATTCAGGTCTAAAACTAATCCCGAAGGTAGATGTAGAGGTAGCGTGCCGACGGCGATCACATTGACTTTGGAACCATTTCCCACGCGCATCGTCACCTCGTCCTTAGCCAATCTTCGATTAATCCGTAGTCCCTGTTTCGAGTTGCAAATATTAGCAACAGAACCAGTATCAAATACACAGGTGCTACTGCGAGCTTTAGTAAGGTACACATCAATAACATGTATATCATATATACCTTTGTTCACCTTGCCATCCTTCTTATCCGCCAAATACTTGGGGCAGTTCCGCTTCCAGTGACCAGTCCCTTTGCAGTAGAAGCACTCAGTCTCAGGCTTAGGTTCAGACTTGGGTTTCTTCTCTTGAGCAACAACTTGTTTGTCGTTCTTCTTGAAGTTCCCTTTCTTCTTCCCTTTACCCTTTTTCTTGACACTGGTGGTCTTGTTTACCATCAACACTTGATGCTCCTTCTTGATTTCTACCTCCGCGGCTTTTAGCATTGCGAAGAGCTCGGGAATCGTATTATCCATACCTTGCATATTATAGTTCATCATGAAGCTCTTGCAGCTTGGTGGCAGTGATTGAAGAACTCTGTCAATGACACTATCAACAGGAAGATTAACTCCCAGTTGAGTCAAGTGGTTATGGTACCCAGACATTAGTATATGTTCACTGACAGAACTATTCTCCTCCATCTTGCAGCTGTAGAACTTATTGGAGACTTCATATCTCTCAATTCGGGCATTTGCTTGAAATATTAACTTCAACTCCTGAAACATCTCATATGCTCCATGATGTTCAAAATGCCGTTGAAGTCCCGGTTCTAAGCCGTAAAGCATGGCACACTAAACTATCGAGTAGTCATCAGCTTTGCTCTGCCAGACGTTCATAACATCTGGCGTAGCTCCTGCAGCGGGTTTGGCACCGAGAGGTGCTTCCAGGACGTAATTCTTCTATGAAGCAATGAGGATAATCCTCAGGTTACAGACCCAGTCCGTGTAATTGCTACCATCATCTTTCAACTTTGCTTTCTCAAGGAACGCATTAAAATTTAACGGAACAACAGCACGGGACATCTATCTACAACAACATAGACAAGCAAAATACTATCAGGTACTAAGTTCATGATAAATTAAACTTCAATTAATCATATTTAAGAACTCCCACTTAGATAGACATCCCTCTAATCATCTAAGTGATCACTTGATCCATATCAACTAAACCATGTCCGATCATCACGTGAGATGGAGTGGTTTTCAATGGTGAACATCACTATGTTGATCATATCTACTATATGATTCATGCTCGACCTTTTGGTCTCAGTGTTCCGAGGCCATATCTGCATATGCTAGGCTCGTCAAGTTTAACCCGAGTATTTCTGTGTGTGCAAAAACTGGCTTGCACCCGTTGATATGAACGTAGAGCTTATCACACCCGATCATCGCGTGGTGTCTCGGCATGACAAATTTGGCAACGGTGCATACTCAGGAAGAACACTTGTACCTTGAAATTTAGTGAGAGATCATCTTATAATGCTACCGTCAATCAAGCAGAATAAGATGCATAAAGGATAAACATCACATGCAATCAATATAAGTGATATGATATGGCCATCATCATCTTGTGCCTGTGATCTCCATCTCCAAAGCACCGTCATGATCACCATTGTCACCGGCTTGACACCTTGCTCTCCATCGAATCATCGTTGTCGTCACGCCAATTATTGCCTCCACGACTATCGCTACCGCTTAGTGATAAAGTAAAGCAATTACATGGCGATTGAATTTCATACAATAAAGCGACAACCATATAGCTCCTGCCAGTTGCCGATAACTGTGTTACAAAACATGATCATCTCATACAATAAAATTTAGCATCATTTCTTAACCATATCACATCACAACATGCCCTGCAAAAACAAGTTAGACGTCCTCTACTTTATTGTTGCAAGTTTTACGTGGCTGTTATGGGCTTAGCAAGAACCGTTCTTACCTATGCATCAAAACCACAACGATATTTCGTTAAGTTAGTGTTGTTTTAACCTTCAACAAAGATCGGGCGTAATCACACTCGGTTCAACTAAAGTTGGAGAAACTGACACCCATCAGCCACCAATGTGCAAAGCATGTCGGTAGAACCAGTCTCGCGTAAGCGTACACGTAATGTCGGTCCGGGCCGCTTCATCCAACAATACCGCCGAACCAAAGGATGTGAAAGTGCGTTATATCGACTAGAGGAGGTGAATAGGAGATTTTTATGAAAGTCTTCAAAACGTGGAAGTTTCGAAGACAAACGATAGAAATAAACCTATTACCATGCAGCGGAAGGTAGACTACACTGGGCAAACCATAGTCAAGTATTCAATGAAGTGAAAGCACATTGACTAATAGCAGCTAGGTAGTAAGGATCAGGTAGGAAGATATTATGAAGCCAATCAAAACAAGCAGTCACTCAGTGAAGACAGAAGATAGTGCAATCATACAATGACTTCACAAGGACCAACAGTAAGTAAAGGGAAGGGAAGGATGAAACCAGTGACTTGTTGAAGACAATGATTTGTTGGACCAGTTCCAGTTGCTGTGACAACTGTACGTCTGGTTAGGGCGGCTAGGTATTTAAACCTGAGGACACATAGTCCCGGACACCCAGTCCTGAACACGCAGCTCAGGACACCCAGTCCTGACCGTATTCCCCTTGAGCTAAGGTCACATAGACCTCGCCCAATCACTCTGGTAAGTCTTCAAGGTAGACTCCCAAACCTTCACAGACTTCGTTCACCGGCGATCCACAATGACTCTTGGATGCTCAGAACGCGACGCCTAACCGGTTGGAGGATTCACAGTCCTCAAGTGTAATAAGTCTTCAGATCACACAGACAAGAAGACTTAAGTGATGCCTAACACTCTTTGGCTCTGGGTGGTTAGGGCTTTATCCTCGCAAGGAATTCTCTCTCAAAGGCTTCGAGGTGGGTTGCTCTCAAACGACAAAAGCCATACTCTAACTCTGAGCAGCCAACCGTTTATGGTTGTAGGGGGTGGGCTATTTATAGCCACTAGGCAACCCGACCTGATTTGTCCGAAATGACCCTGGGTCACTAAGGAACTGACACATGTTCCAACGGTCAGATTTCAAACACACATGGCAACTTTACTTGGGCTACAAGCAAAGCTGACTTGTCCGACTCTGGACAAGATTCGCTCTCATAGTCTTCACTCGAAGACATAGGTTTTGGTTAAGCATCACTTCAGTCATTCTGACTGGTTCTCTTGGACCCCACTTAATAGTACGATGGTTCCTATGACTCAATAAATAAGAAAAAGAACTACGAAAGATCTGAGTCTTTGAGCTCCATAGGCTTCATGCGATGTCTTCTCTTGTCATAGTCTTCAATGAGAATATCTTCATATACCACCTTTAACATCAATGTCTTCATACGTTTTTAGGGGTCATCTCTGGTAGGAAAACCAAATCAATGAGGGACTTCTACCTGTGTTATCCTGCAATTCTCACAAACACATTAGTCCCTCAACTAGGTTTGTCGTCAATACTCCAAAACCAACTAGGGGTGGCACTAGATGCACTTACAATCTCCCCCTTTTTGGTGATTGATGACAAACTAGTTGAGGTTTTCAACGGGGAATATAATATGTGAAATTGTAAAGGATAAGGGCATCTCCAGCCGTTGGCCCCCCAGGGGGAGCCTAAAATCACCGCCTGGGGGTGAGCCGGCGCAAAAATTGGGCCTAGGGGCGAGCTGCTCCCCAGCCGCCGGCCCCAGGGCCGCCCCTAGGCACGTTTTAAAATAAAAGAAGTTCGGCGAAGTTCGGCTTAAACACGATAAAATTCGGCCAAACACGATAAATTTCGGCCAAACACGATAAATTTCGGCACATTTCGGCGAAGTTCGCAGATTTTCATTACATAGCACATATACATAAACTAATCAAAAGGAAAAACTGGCTGAAGTCGCCGCCGTCGCCGGCATCATCGTCGTCGGCCTTCTCCTCCTTGACGCGGGCGCCCCTGCTGGACCCCTGCCCGGCGTCGCCATGGCAGACTGGTGGCGGCGCATCATCATCGTCGTCGTCGCTATCGCAGATGACGACGACTCCGCCTTCGTCGCGGCCGCGTCGACGCTCCGCAAAGCGAAGCAGGGTGGCGCGCTGGCACTCCTTCGCCTTCTCCAGGCGCTCCTTCTCCATTGCTATGGAGTCCCTGCGCGCCCATTCCAAGGCCACGTCATCATCGTCGAGCTCCGTCGTCACCGGCGCGGCCGGCTCCTTCTTCACCGGCGCAAGCACCGGCTCCGTCTTCACCGGCGCGAGCCCCGGCTCCGTCTTTGGCTTGACGAAGCACGGAGGAGTAGCCGACGAGGCGGTGCACCGGCCGCCCTCGTTGATGTCGATGCCGGCGCTGCGAGTGCGCCGGCCGAGTGGCGTCTCCGCCGCGGGCTCGGCCTTGACGCCGAGCAGGGCCGGAGTGCCGGAGGAGTGCGATGAAGATCGGGAGGAGGAAGAAGAGGAGGAGGACCCGAACCTCCTTGGCGCCCATGGCTCGGCGTGTCGGTGCTGCGCCGGGGCGGCCGCCCTCACTGGGTATGCCAACGGTGGGTCGTTGCTGCACTCGAGGTACGTCAGCACGCCCTCGAGTGTGCGGCCGGGGACGCCCCACCACAGGTGGCGCCCCTCACTGTTCTGCCGGCCGCCAACCACTGGCGCGCCGTTGATGGACGCCAAGCGCTGCTGCTGGCGGCGCTCGAAATACGCCGCCCAAGCCGCGTGGTTGTCGGCGACGTACTGGGGGAGGGAGAGTTGGGCGTCGGTGAGGGAGGCGCGCATGACCTCGACTTCCTCGGCGAAGTACGTCGGCTTTGCCACGACGTCGGGTAACGGGGGAATGGGCACTCCCCCGGCGCCGAGCCTCCACCCGGTCGGCCTGGCGCGCATGTCCGGCGGCGCCGGGATGTTCGCCTGGAATAGGGGCCAGGACTCCTGTTCGTGGAGCGAACGGCGGCCGAAGCCGTTGGCCGCCGCCTCGTCACCGGGGTAGCATTCTGCCATGGTGACGGGCTCGGGAGAGGTAGAGAGATAGAGGGAGGGGCTGGGCGGCAACGCTCGGGAGAGGTAGGGAGAGGAAGGAGCTGGGCGGCGGCGAGGGGCGTGGCTGGTGTGGGCACAGGCGAGTGCAGGCCACCGGCTATATAACCACGCCGCACCCATGTGTACGCCTGCAAGGGAGGGGAGGCGTCGGCGCGCCGTCCCGTGACGCGCTGCCCGTGAGGAATCAATGGCAAGGCTGACCGGCGGCAACCTTGGCATTGATTCCCCATGGGAACCGAGGCCGTTGGGGGAAGACGAGGCACCGTGTCGCTGACGCGGCGGGCCCGCGGATGTTTCGCGCCAAAACAATTCGCCCGGCGCCCCCGGGCGCCCCCCAGCGTGCTAGGTTCGGCCTAGGTCCACCGGCGCTGTTTTCGGCCCAGGCCGGCGAAAATCGGGCTCCTGGGGGCTCGACTGGGCCATTTTTTTGGCGCCGGCGCGAAAAAATCGCCTGGGGAGGCCTTCCTGGGGGCGCGGTTGGAGATGCCCTAAGGAATTGTCTTCATAAGTTGCAAGGGCTCCCCCTAAAGATGTGCATATAAGTAATTTGCTTTTGGAATGCAAATGCACATGCAGGTTGTACTCGTGGAGATCCTCTTCAACTCATGATGACAATTCATTATGCATGTGAAGGTATGTGAAGATAATGACATGCATAATGGAAAATGGACGTCTGCAAAATGATCTAAGTGCAGAATTTAACGTCGCACATGCGGAATTTATCATCGCATCACAAAGTAGCAAATAAGTAGCAGACGACCATCGAGTTTAGGTGTTACAACTCAAAGAACCAAATGTATCAAAACGAGAGTTGTAAACACGAGGCAAAATATAAAGCAACCGCCCATGTGGACCCGCTTGAAGACTATCAAACTCATATGCTTCTCCCCCTTTTGTCAGTAAGGACCAAAAAGGTTTGAAGACATAGAGCATCTACTCGTTCCCATGAAGAGTAGGTGAAGCAGCAGGGTCGTCGGTGGTGTTCGGCGGTGCAGAAGAACTTGGAGCAGTGTCGAAGCATGCTGAAGGAGGTGGCGGTGAAGTAGCATCGTCTTCGTCCTCGATCACTCTGGCATTCACAGTTGTCGCAGAGGAAGAGAACTCAGAGTCTTCAAGAGATGGAGTTCGTCGCAGCACTACCCTTCGAGGAGGTGTGGAGTCAAACTTGCAGCATTCAGAGAAACCATCCTCTTGAAGATCATCTTCGAAGCACATAAGCATCAGCCCTTTCCATGTGCGTCGAGAAGCTTCATGGGCAACAAAGGCATTCTTGGTGGCAAGATTGTGAATGCGGTTGACATCCACCAAGAGGCTTTGCATTTGGCGCTTCAGCCAGTCATGATGCCTATCCTGTTTCTGATGAAGAGCCACCAGAAGTTCTCGGTCGTTGAGAACACGAGATCGCTTCTTGGGTCGTTGGGCAATAGTGCTTTCGGTGGCTTCAGTAAGGGCACGATGAGGTGCACGTGTAGTTCCAGCCAGAGGATAAACACGGGTGACTGCTTCAACTCCTTCAATGTGCTGAGAGAAACTTTGATGCTCCGCATTCTAAAGACTAAGAGGCTCCTTGGCAGGCTCAGGATAAATGGCTTCAACGGACATATCCACATCAGGCAGAAAGATCCGATGATTGCGAGCAGATGGCTGATATGAGATAGCGGAGTGGAGTTTAATCAGCTGCGTTATCCAGGGAGCATAGAACTTCAAGCCAAAAAGATCAGAGCCTGATGCAGCAAGTTGGCGGATGAAGAAGTCCTGTGCATTGAAGCATTTGCCATGAAGAATATAGAAGACCAAAGTCTTCATTGCACCTTCCAGCTTGGCATGTGGAGAATGTCCTTTGATGGGCCAGAGAGTTCACCTTATGATGTGATAAATAGTCCTTGGCAGATACTCAGGGTCTTCAACAAAGAACTCCTTAGGATATGCAGCATCTTGTGGCAAGGGCTTCATCATACTGAGCGTCTGACTGATATTTGGTTCAGGCTTCTGAAAGATGCTCCCATAGCTTCACTGTGAAGCTGACAGCCAGGTTCGTAGAGATTGCTAGGAGTGGGCAGACCAGTGAGCTCAATGATATAAAAGGCTTTGGCTTCGTGACGAACATTTCCTGTCATCCACTCCAAGACCCAAGTCTTCGGATCTCTGTTATACCCACGGATGTGAAGTGTGGCATAGAATTGGAGCAGCAACTCTTCATTCCAGTGCTCTTGGTCGGTGACAAACGGCAACAATCCAACCTCTTTGAAGCAATCCAGAGCTTCTTCCAGACAGGGCAGACCAGCTATTGCTTCAGTGTCAAGACGCTTATGTGGGAAGATGTGACCTTGATTGTACAGAATGCAGGAGTAATAGCTTCGCTGCGGATAGCTCCAGAACTGATCAGAAGATATTCTTTCCCTTGAGTAGGGGTTCTTGGAGCTATTGAAGAAAGTGTTGTCTGCTTTGAAGCCATTGACATTGAAGGATCCAGGTGCTGATGCAGGACCTGGAAACCTGGGCAACCTTGGAATTGGCTTCTGTACCTGAGGCTTGTGCTCAACATGATAGTCAAACTGAGGACCAGCAGCAGGCGCAAGAACAGAAGCAGTAGCATCATTGGCTTCACTGACTTCTGGTTCTTGGGTTGGTGGAGGCTCCACATTTGCTTCAGCCATGACGGCGTCAGTGGCTTCATTGGTGTTGGTGGTGGCAGCCTCAAGATTCTCAACCTCCACTTGATGAGCTGGAGGGTCGGTCACAATCACGTTCTCCTCAAGAACAGCTTCTTGGTGAGACGGGGGTGTAGCAACTCTTGGGGTTTCTTCTTCATCGGCTGATGCAGCCGGAACATCTTCAGCCGCTTTAGCTTCAGACTCGGAGACTGGAGGCCTAGGTCCTTTGTGAAGCCTGCATAACGCTGGCGATGCCTGTGGAGTTGGAGTTGGCTGGGCCTCAAAGTCATCTTCCTCTTGTGCTTGTGGGTGATCAGCCCATGATGCATCCTGAGCAATTGGTGTCAGAGGACGACCAATGTTGATGAGTTCACTGTGCGTAAGCACAGGCGATGATACCTGTTGGTGCTCGATCTGAGGAAGAACTGCTGTTGGGGAACGTAGTAATTTCAAAAAAATTCCTACGCACACGCAAGATTATGGTGATGCATAGCAACGAGAGGGGAGAGTGTGATCTACGTACCCTTGTAGATCGACAACGGAAGCGTTAACTTGGTTGATGTAGTCGTACGTCTTCACGGCCCGACCGATCAAGCACCGAAACTACGGCACCTCCGAGTTCTAGCACACGTTTAGCTCGATGACGATCCCCGGACTCCGATCCAGCAAAGTGTCGGGGAAGAGTTCCGTCAGCACGACGGCGTGGTGACGATCTTGATATACTACTGTCGCAGGGCTTCGCCTAAGCATCGCTACAATATTATCGAGGATTATCATGGAAGGGGGCACCGCACACGGCTAAGAATATGATCACGTGGATCAACTTGTGTCTCTTGGGGGTGCCCCTGCCTCCGTATATAAAGCCTTAAGGGAGGAGGAGGCCGGCCCTAGGAGGAGGGCGCACCAAGGGGAGTCCTACTCCCATCGGGAGTAGGACTCCTTCTTTCCTAGTCCAACTAGGAGAAGGGGGGAAAAGAGGGAAGTGGAGAAGGAAGGGAGAGGGGGGGCGCGCCCCAAACCCCTTGTCCAATTCGGACTGGGCTTGGGAGGGGCGCGCGCCACCTCCTGGCTCCTTCCCACTAAAGCCCATTAAGGCCCAATACTCTTCCCCGTATTCCCGTAACTTCCCGATACTCCGAAAAATACCCGAATCACTTGGAACCTTTCCGATGTCCGAATATAGTCGTCCAATATATTGATCTTTACATCTCGACCATTTCGAGACTCCTCGTCATGTCCCCGATCTCATCCGGGACTCTGAACTCCTTCGGTACATCAAAACTCATAAACTCATAATATAATTGTCATCGAAACCTTAAGCGTGCGGACCCTACGGGTTCGAGAACAATGTAGACATGACCGAGACACGTCTTCGGTCAATAACCAATAGCGGGACCTGGATTCCCATATTGGTTCCTACATATTCTACGAAGATATTTTATCGGTCAGACCGCATAACAACGTACGTTGTTCCCTTTGTCATCGGTATGTTACTTGCCCGAGATTCGATCGTCGGTATCCTATACCTAGTTCAATCTCGTTACTGGCAAGTCTCTTTAATTGTTCCGTAATAGATCATCTCACAACTAACTCATTAGTTGCAATGCTTGCAAGGCTTATGTGATGTGCATTACCGAGAGGGCCCAGAGATACCTCTCCGACAATCGAAGTGACAAATCCTAATCTCGAAATACGCCAACCCAACATGTACCTTTGGAGACACCTGTAGAGCACCTTTATAATCACCCAGTTACGTTGTGACGTTTGGTATCACACAAAGTGTTCCTCTGGCAAACGGGAGTTGCATTATCTCATAGTCATAGGAACATGTATAAGTCATGAAGAAAGCAATATCAACATACTAAACGATCGGGTGCTAAGCTAATGGAATGGGTCATGTCAATCAGATCATTCACCTAATGATGTGATCCCGTTAATCAAATAACAACTCTTTGTCCATGGTTAGGAAACATAACCATGTTTGATTAACGAGCTAGTTAAGTAGAGGCATACTAGTGACACTCTGTTTGTCTATGTATTCACACATGTATTATGTTTCCGGTTAATACAATTCTAGCATGAATAATAAACTTTTATCATGATATAAGGAAATAAATAATAACTTTATTATTGCCTCTAGGGCATATTTCCTTCAGTCTCCCACTTGCACTAGAGTCAATAATCTAGATCACATCATCATGTGATTAACATCGATAGTTCACATCATCATGTGATTAACACCCATAGTTCACATCGCCATGGGACCAACACCCAAAGGGTTTACTAGATTCAGTAATCTAGTTCACATCGCTATGTGATTAACACCCAAAGAGTACTAAGGTGTGATCATGTTTTGCTTGTGAGAGAATTTTAGTCAATGGGTCTGCCATATTCAGATCCATATGTATTTTGCAAATATCTATGTCAACAATGCTTTGCACGGAGCTACTCTAGCTATTTGCTCCCACTTTCAATATGTATCTAGATTGAGACTTTGAGTCATCCAGATCTGTGTTAAAACTTGCATCGATGTAACTTTTTACGATGAACCTTTTGTCACCTCCATAATCGAGAAATATTTCCTTATTCCACTAAGGATAATTTTGACCGCTGTCCAGTGATCTACTCCTAGATCACTATTGTATTCCCTTGCTTAACATAGTGTAGGGTATACAATAGATCTGGTACACATCATGGCATACTTTATAGAACCTATGGCTGAGGCATGGGGAATGGCTTTCATTCTCTTTCTATCTTCTGCCATGGTCGGGCTTTGAGTCTTACTCAATCTCATACCTTGTAACACAGGCAAGAACTCTTTCTTTGACTGCTCCATTTTGAACTACTTCAAAATCTTGTCAAGGTTTGTACTTATTGAAAAAAACTTATCAAGCGTCTGGATCTATCTCTATAGATCTTGATGCTCAATATGTAAGCAGCTTCACCGAGGTCTTTCTTTGAAAAACTCCTTTCAAACACTCCTTTATGCTTTGCAGAATAATTCTACATTATCTCTGATCAACAATACGTCATTCACATATACTTATCAGAAATGATGTAGTGCTCCCACTCACTTCCTAGTAAATACAGGCTTCACCGCAAGTCTGTATAAAACTATATGCTTTGATCAACTTATCAAAGCGTATATTCCAACTCCGAGATGCTTGGACCAGTCCATAAATGGATCGCTGGAGCTTGCATATTTTGTTAGCACCTTTAGCATTGACAAAACCTTCTTGTTGCATCACATACAACTCTTCTTTAATAAATCCATTAAGGAATGCAGTTTTGTTTGTCCATTTGCCAGATTTCATAAAATGCGGCGATTGCTAACATGATTCGGACAGACTTAAGCATAGATATGAGTGAGATACTCTCATCGTAGTCAACACCTTGAACTTGTCGAAAACCTTTTGCGACAATTCTAGCTTTGTAGATAGTAACACTACTATCAGCGTCCGTCTTCCTCTTGAAGATCCATTTATTCTCAATTGCTTGCCGATCATCGGGCAAGTCAACCAAAGTCCATACTTTGTTCTCATACATGGATCCCATCTCAGATTTCATGGCCTCAAGCCATTTTTGCGGAATCTGGGCTCATCATCTCTTCCTCATAGTTCGCAAGTTCGTCATGGTCTAGTAACATGACTTCCAGAACAGGATTACCGTACCACTCTGGTGCGGATCTCACTCTGGTTAACCTACGAGATTCGGTAGTAACTTGATTCGAAGTTACATGATCATCATCATTATCTTCCTCACTAATTGGTGCAGGAGTCACAGGAACAGATTTTTGTGATGAACTACTTTCCAATTATGGAGCAGGTACAGTTACCTCATCAAGTTCTACTTTCCTCCCACTCACTTCTTTCGAGAGAAACTCCTTCTCTAGAAAGGATCCATTCTTAGCAATGAATGTCTTGCCTTCGGATCTGTGATAGAAGGTGTACCCAATAGTCTTCTTTGGGTATCCTATGAAGACATATTTCTCCAATTTGGGTTTGAGCTTATCAGGATGAAACTTTTTCATATAAGCATCACAATCCCAAACTTTAAGAAACGACAACTTTGGTTTCTTGCCAAACCACAGTTCATATTGTGTCGTCTCAACGGACTTAGATGGTGCCCTTTTAAACGTGAATGCAACTGTCTTTAATGCATAACCCCAAAACGATAGTGGTAGATCGGTAAGAGACATCATAGGTCGCACCATATCTAATAAAGTACGGTTATGACGTTCGGACACACCATTATGCTGTGGTGTTCCAGGTGGTGTGAGTAGTGAAACTATTTCACATTGTTTTTACTGAAGACCAACCTCATAACTCAAATACTCTTCTCCACGATCAGATCGTAGAAACTTTATTTTCTTGTTACGATGATTTTCCACTTCACTCTGAAATTCTTTAAACTTTTCAAATGTTTCAGACTTATGTTTCATCAAGTAGATATACTCATATCTGCTCAAATCATCTGTGAAGATCAGAAAATATTGATACCTGTCCCGAGTCTCAGTATTCATCGGACCACATACATCAGTATGTATGATTTCTAACAAATTTGTTGCTCGCTGCATTGTTCTGAAGAACGGAGTCTTAGTCATCTTGCCCATGAGGCATGGTTCGCAAGCATCAACTGATTCATAATCAAGTGATTCCAAAAGCCCATCAGCATGGAGTTTCTTCATGCGCTTTACACCAATATGACCTAAACAGCAGCGCCACAAATAAGTTGCACTATCATTATTAACTTTGCATCTTTTGGTTTCAATATTATGATTATGTGTATTACTACGATCGAGATCCAACGAACTATTTTCATTGGGTGTGTAACCATATAAGGTTTTATTCATGTAAACAGAACAACAATTTATTCTCTTACTTAAATGAATAACTGTATTACAATAAACATGATCAAATCATATTCATGCTCAATGCAAACACCAAATAACACTTATTCAGGTTCAACACTAATCCCGAAAGTATAGGGAGTGTGCGATGATGATCATATCAATCTTGGAACCACTTCCAACACACATCGTCACTTCACCCTTAACTAGTCTCTGTTTATTCTGCAACTCCCGTTTCGAGTTACTAATCTTAGCAACTAAACTAGTATCAAATACTGAGGGGTTGCTATAAACACTAGTAAAGTACACATCAATAACATGTATACCAAATATACTTATGTTCACTTTGCCATCCTTCTTATCTGCCAATCACTTGGGGTAGTTCCGCTTCCAGTGACCAGTCCCTTTGCAGTAGAAACACTTAGTCTCAGGCTTAGGACCAGACTTGGGCTTCTTCACTTGAGCAGCAACTTGCTTGCTGTTCTTCTTGAAGTTCCCCTTCTTCCCTCCGCCCTTTTCTTGAAACTAGTGGTCTTGTCTACTATCAACACTTGATGTTTTTCTTGATTTCTACCTTCGTCAATTTCCGCATTACGAAGAGCTTGGGAATCGTTTCTGTTGTCCCTTGCATATCATAGTTCATCATGAAGTTCTACTAACTTGGTGATGGTGACTAGAGAATTCTGTCAATCACTATCTTATCTGGAAGATTAACTCCCACTTGATTCAAGCGATTGTAGTACCCAGACAATCTGAGCACATGCTCACTAGTTGAGCGATTCTCCTCCATCTTTTAGCTATAGAACTTGTTGGAGACTTCATATCTCTCAACTCGGGTATTTGCTTAAAATATTAACTTCAACTCCTGGAACATCTCATATGGTCCATGACGTTCAAAACGTCTTTGAAGTCCCGATTCTAAGCCATTTAAGTATGGTGCACTAAACTATCAAGTAGTCATCATATTGAGCTAGCCAAACATTCATAACATCTGCATCTGCTCCTGCAATAGGTCTGTCACCTAGCGGTGCATCAAGGACATAATTCTTCTGTGCAGCAATGAGGATAAACCTCAGATCACGGATCCAATCCGCATCATTGCTACTAACATCTTTCAACACAATTTTCTCTAGGAACATATCAAAATAAACACAGGGAAGCAACAACGCGAGCTATTGATCTATAACATAATTTGCAAAATACTACCAGGACTAAGTTCATGATAAATTTAAGTTCAATTTAATCATATTACTTAAGAACTCCCACTTAGATAGACATCCCTCTAATCCTCTAAGTGATTACGTGATCCAAATCAACTAAACCATGTCCGATCATCACGTGAGATGGAGTAGTTTCATTGGTGAACATCACTATGTTGATCATATCTACTATATGATTCACGCTCGACCTTTCGGTCTCCGTGTTCCGAGGCCATATCTGTATATGCTTGGCTCGTCAAGTATAACCTGAGTATTCCGCGTGTGCAACTGTTTGGCACCCGTTGTATTTGAACGTAGAGCCTATCACACCCGATCATCACGTGGTGTCTCAGCACGAAGAACTTTCGCAACGGTGCATACTCAGGGAGAACACTTCTTGATAATTAGTGAGAGATCATCTTATAATGCTACCGTCAATCAAAGCAAGATAAGATGCATAAAAGATAAACATCACATGCAATCAATATAAGTGATATGATATGGCCATCATCATCTTGTGCTTGTGATCTCCATCTCCGAAGCACCGTCATGATCACCATCGTCACCGGCGCGACACCTTGATCTCCATCGTAGCATCGTTGTTGTCTCGCCAATCTTATGCTTCCACGACTATCGCTACCGCTTAGTGATAAAGTAAAGCATTACAGCGCGATTGCATTGCATACAATAAAGCGACAACCATACGGCTCCTGCCAGTTGCCGATAACTCGGTTACAAAACATGATCATCTCATACAATAAAATTTAGCATCATGTCTTGACCATATCACATCACAACATGCCCTGCAAAAACAAGTTAGACGTCCTCTACTTTGTTGTTGCATGTTTTACGTGGCTGCTACGGGCTTAAGCAAGAACCAATCTTACCTACGCATCAAAACCACAACGATAGTTTGTCAAGTTGGTGCTGTTTTAACCTTCACAAGGACCGGGCGTAGCCACACTCGGTTCAACTAAAGTTGGAGAAACTGTCACCCGCAAGCCACCTATGTGCAAAGCACGTCGGGAGAACCGGTCTCGCATAAGCGTACACGTAATGTCGGTCCGGGCCGCTTCATCCAACAATACCGCCGAACCAAAGTATGACATGCTGGTAAGCAGTATGACTTATATCGCCCACAACTCACTTGTGTTCTACTCGTGCATATAACATCAACACATAAAACCTAGGCTCTGATACCACTGTTGGGGAACGTAGTAATTTCAAAAAAATTCCTATGCACACGCAAGAACATGGTGATGCATAGAAACTAGAGGGGAGAGTGTGATCTACGTACCCTTGTAGATCGACAATGGAAGCGTTAACTTGGTTGATGTAGTCGTACGTCTTCACGACCCGACCGATCAAGCACCGAAACTACGGCACCTCCGAGTTCTAGCACACGTTCAGCTCGATGACGATCCCCGGACTCCAATCCAGCAAAGTGTCGGGGAAGAGTTCCGTCAGCAAGACGGCGTGGTGACGATCTTGATGTACTACTGTCGCAGGGCTTCGCCTAAGCACCGCTACAATATTATCGAGGATTATCGTGGAAGGGGGCACCGCACACGGCTAAGAATATGATCACGTGGATCAACTTGTGTCTCTTGGGGGTGCCCCTGCCTCCGTATATAAAGCCTCAAGGGAGGAGGAGGCCGGCCCTAGGAGGAGGGCGCGCCAAGGGGAGTCCTACTCCCACCGGGAGTAGGACTCCTTCTTTCCTAGTCCAACTAGGAGAAGGGGGAAAGGAGGGAAGTGGAGAAGGAAGGGAGAGGGGGGCCACGCTCCAAACCCCTTGTCCAATTCGGACTGGGCTTGGGAGGGGCGCGCGCCACCTCCTGGCTCTTTCCCACTAAAGCCCATTAAGGCCCAATACTCTTCTCCGTATTCCCGTAACTTCCCGGTACTCCGAAAAATACCCGAATCACTCGGAACCTTTCCGATGTCCGAATATAGTCGTCCAATATATCGATCTTTACGTCTCGACCATTTCGAGACTCCTCGTCATGTCCCCGATCTCATCCGGGACTCCGAACTCCTTCGGTACATCAAATCTCATAAACTCATAATATAATTGTCATCAAAACCTTAAGCGTGCGGACCCTACGGGTTCGAGAACATTGTAGACATGACCGAGACACGTCTCCGGTTAATAACCAATAGTGGGACCTGGATGCCCATGTTGGTTCCTACATATTCTACGAAGATCTTTTATCGGTCAGACCGCATAACAACATACGTTGTTCCCTTTGTCATCGGTATGTTACTTGCCCGAGATTCGATCGTCGGTATCCTATACCTAGTTCAATCTCGTTACTGGCAAGTCTCTTTATTCGTTCCATAATACATCATCTCACAACTAACTCATTAGTTGCAATGCTTGCAAGGCTTATGTGATGTGCATTACCGAGAGGGCCCAGAGATACCTCTCCGACAATCGGAGTGACAAATCCTAATCTCGAAATACGCCAACCCAACATGTACCTTTGGAGACACCTGTAGAGCACCTTTATAATCACCCAGTTACGTTGTGACGTTTGGTAGCACACAAAATGTTCCTCTGGAAAACGGGAGTTGCATAATCTCATAGTCATAGGAACATGTATAAGTCATGAAGAAAGCAATAGCAACATACTAAATGATCGGGTGCTAAGCTAACGGAATGGGTCAAGTCAATCACATCATTCTCCTAATAATGTGATCCCATTTATCAAATGAAAACTCATGTCTATGGTTAGGAAACATAACCATCTTTGATTAACGAGCTAGTCAAGTAGAGGCATACTAGTGACACTCTGTTTGTCTATGTATTCACACATGTATTATGTTTCCGGTTAATACAATTCTAGCATGAATAATAAACTTTTATCATGATATAAGGAAATAAATAATAACTTTATTATTGCCTCTAGGGCATATTTCCTTCAACTGCATCATCTTCAACATGGTCATGGTGACCAATGTCTTCAGCAGCGGTGGGATCAGCTGCTGGAAAGTCTTCAGCTTCATGAGCCTCTATGAAAGCAGGCTCATGGATAGTCAGTTGGCGCTCTTGATGTTCAGTGGCAGGGCGAACCATGGAGATAGGTTCAACAATTAAGGGCTCTGTGGGAGCAGCCCGTTCCTTCTTGGTCTTCCGCTTCTTCTTGGAGGGAGCAGTATCAGAGGCTTCAGGATGTTTCCTCTTTCTAGCTTCAGCCTCAGCAGTCCTCGTCTTCTTCAGTTCTGAAGCGGTTGACCTGGCCTTTGGCTTCGAGCCAGTCATGCTAGTTGGGAAGACAATGGGATCTGCTTCCTGCCTTGGTGCGTTGGGTTCGGCCACAGTGGGCTTCTTCTCCTGCTTAGCAGCCATCCTGGGATCAATTCCCGGACGCCCAAGGGCCTTGCGCTTCTCAGCCTCATTGTAGCCTTGCACACACTTGTCAGCCCTGAGCTTCTGCACATTTCTTGAGAAAGGCTTCTTTGAGCTCGTGCAGCATAATCTTGAAGTTTTTCACCTCTTGCACGCTGAGCTTGGCCATATGCTTCTTGAACTGAGCTTTCTCAAAGTCAATATTTTGCTTCAGTTCGACGATGCGCTGAGCTAGAGCTAGCTATGAAGCAATGGCGCCATGGAAGGCGACACTGAGGCCAATTGGAAGTTGCAGATCTTCGAAGCTGAGGTTGGGCGTGTCAAACCACTCATCAATGAAGTTGTGGATGATTGCCACGTCAAAGAGAGGCAGATCATTGAAGATTTCTGCTTCTTCCTTGCTCTTGATCAGTTGCTCAAGGGCGTCATCTGCAAGATCTTCATCACTGGACAGATCGATGGCATCGTTGTGTAGAATAGCAGCAGCTGTCAGTTCTTGGCCGGTGTGTGGCAGAGGCATCTTGACTTTCTGGGGCTTGGAGATGCGTGACAAATCTTCAGACTGCACACTGTCTTCAGGAGGTGCAGTAGCCAATGGCTTTGCCCGTGAGATTTTTGGCAGAGGCAGGCTTTGAAGCTTTAGGCTGCTTCAACTTCTTTAGCTTCGGCGCTGCAGGCGCTTCATCTGATTCAGCGTCGTCTGCAGGCTCATTCACGGCTGTCCCTTGAACCACGATATGAGTGATGAGACCTTCCAAGTTGTAGAAGGGCCCAAGAAGATTGGGTTCAGCTTCACGAGTTCCATCGGCATGGGGAGCAGAGGGACCAGGGTTGAAGTCTAATCCCAAAGACTTCTTGTTCTGCTTTGCTGAGTTCTGGGCAAACTGGAAGTTGCGCTTGAACAGATTGTTGTCACAACACCATAGCAGTGACGATGGGTCAGCATCCGCAGGCTGTGGTCCACGGACCATGCAGGGATAGAAGCCTTGTTCAATGGCTTCATCTCTGGACCTGGGTTGAAGATTTTTGTAGAGGATGTCTCCCCATGGTTGCTTGATGGCATTCTTTTCAGCATATTCATTTGTCACAAATCTGTACTTGAACCACTGTTCTGCCCAATATCGTCGAATCCATTGGATTCGTGTCTTGCGCTGATTGTAATCCTCTTCAAGATCTGTCTTGTACAGCTCTGAGAGGTCATCGGGCAGATCTCTTGATGTTTCTCCTCGACGCTTTCTGCCACCCTTCCTTGCTGATTTCTCTGCAGCCATGAACTTTAAACTGAATGGCTTCAATACGTTCAAAGGCTTCAAAGGCTTTCACTTGCTGAACAAACAAGAACTGGCTTCGGGAGAATTTATGTGATACTATAAGAATTCTGCAGATGAATGCAGACTATGAGAACCAAGGGATTCTCCCACGGACATGTACCTGTGACAGCATTAAGGTGCGAGGGAAGGGGAAGAGGTCATATGCATTCTTAGAAGATTTTGAAGATAAATCAGTTTAGAAGACATTGACCTCATCGTGCGAAGACATTCACTCATAGATAAGGAGTTGGTTCCAGATTTGTACGAATCCATGGATCAGTACAAGTGAGGAATCTAACTACTTTGTGAAGCATAAGTGAATATACTAGGCATATTATGAGATGTAGTATGAAATAGATCCAACTTGTGTGAACAGAAACTGCTTGTGGTAGAAAGTGACGAATCTATAGGATCAAAGGGGCCGTAAAAAGGAAGTTTTATTTACCACACGAAGAACTGCTAGACGGAGTGGAAGAGGAGGCTGATCAGTCCGATCGTCCGTGCCCTAACTTGGCGACGGAGGACACCTACGGCGACGGCGGAGAAGACGATGTCCGCGGTCAGCGTGAAGACAGCGTCGGAGAGGTTGTGGCAGCTAAGCGCTTCGTCGCCGGCGTCGTCGAGGGCTAGCGGTGGCGCTAGGGTTCGTGCGAGAGTGGAAGAAGAGGTAATGACTGTGGTGAGGCGTGTATTTATAGGGACATGGGCGGCTCAGTGTTATTACACAGGTGCCCCTGGCGATTCACATCTGAGGAACACGTGGCCATCATGCAGCATGTAGGAGGTTGTTCCACGTCCCACGCACGCCTGGATTATCGGGTGGTCGTTCCCACTTCTCCGGGTTTCAGGTGAAGGAATTAGCATTAAAAGCGGACTTAATGTTTGTCTCTGTATCTTCCGCTGAGAAGGACGCAGAGAAGACATTTGACAGTTTCAAAAGAATGCATATGATTTGGAGAGATAGAGTTTGAGATAGAAAGCATAGAGAGGTTAGGGTCCGATCACATTCACTTAGTTCAAAAGATTCAACAAGAAGACATAGCTATAAGTGAATGTTGTAGAGGACAGAACACTAGTATATAT
>NC_041382.1:625140669-625183885 GCF_002162155.2 Triticum dicoccoides
CATGTTGAGATTGAAGCCAAACCAAATGTGAAGAAATAGCAAATGTAATGCCATGGGTGAAACACTTAGAATTTTTGGTGGTGGCGTTACCCACCGTATAGGAAGTATTAGACCCAAACACGGCGCACAATTATCGTGGCGCTCCAAAGTCAAATTTCTCATTAATGTATTCACACTTAGAATGCATGTCTTCATTGATTGAAGATATACTTTACTTCGTGTGTTGCACATCTAAGTCATCAATATGCATAAGTGTTAGGATGTGTGCCTGATCACAGGACATTTGAGGATTCCAAGATATTTAGCTCACACCGTAACTTGCAAAATCTTTTCTCATCCAAGGTCTTGGTGAAGATATCTGCCAATTGCTCTTCAGTGTTGACGTGTATGATATCAATGTCTTCCTTCACAACATGATCTCTTAGAAAGTGATGACGAATCTCAATGTGCTTTGTCTTCGAGTGCTGAACTGGGTTGTTGGCAATCTTGATGGCGCTTTCGTTGTTGCAGTAGAGTGGCACTTGCTTCAGATGAATGCCATAGTCTTTGAGTGTTTGCTTCATCCACAGAAGCTGAGCGCAGCAAGATCCAGCAGCAATGTATTCAGATTCAGCAGTGGAGAGAGATACGCAGTTCTGCTTCTTTGAAGACCAACATACAAGTGATTGTCCCAGAAAATGACATGTGCCAGATGTAGACTTGCGATCCACCTTGTCACCAGCATAATCAGCATCCGAGAATCCAACCAGATCAAACTCTGAGCCCTTTGGATACCATAATCTTAGAGTTGGGGTGTGAGCCAAATATCAAAGAATTCGCTTCACAGCTAAGTGATGCGATTCCTTTGGTGCCGCTTGGAATCGAGCACACATGCAAACACTAAGCATAATATCTAGCCTAGATGCACATAGATAAAGTAAAGAACCAATCATGGAGCGGTATACCTTTTGATCGAACTCTTTACCATTGTCATCGGGACCCAGATGATGTTTGGCTGGCATTGGCGTCGTGACGCCTTTGCAGTCTTGCATACCGAACTTCTTCAGGCAATCTTTGAGATACTTCTCTTGAGATATGAAGATGTCGTTGCGTTGCTGTCGTATTTGAAGACCGAGGAAGAACTTCAGCTCTCCCATCATGGACATCTAATATTGCTCTTGCATCATATATCCAAACTCTTCACTGTACTTCTGATTGGTGCAGCCGAAGATAATGTCATCCACATATATTTGGCACACAAACAGTTCACCATCATATGTCTTCGTGAAGAGAGTGGGGCCGAGGGAACCAGGTGTGAAGCCTTTTCTCTTCAGGAAGTATTTGAGTGTGTCATACCAAGCCCGAGGGGCTTGTTTGAGGCCATACAGTGCCTTGTTGAGCTTGTATACCATGTCAGGATGTTTTGGATCTTCAAAGCCAGGCGGTTGTGCAACATACACTTCTTCTTCAATCTTGCCATTGAGAAAAGCGCTCTTCACATCCATTTGATATAGAAGTATGTTATGATGATTTGCATAGGCCAGCAGTATGCGTATGGCTTCAAGTCGAGCCACAGGAGCAAATGTTTCATCGAAGTCAATCCCTTCCACTTGAGTATATCCTTGAGCAACGAGACGAGCTTTGTTTCTGACAACTTGACCATGCTCATCTTGCTTGTTGCGGTATATCCATTTGGTGCCTATTATATTGTGCTTCCGAGGATCAGGACACTTAACCAGTTCCCATACATTATTCAGCTCAAACTGTTGAAGCTCTTCTTGCATAGCTTGAATCCATTCAGGTTCCATGAAGGCTTCTTCAACTTTCTTGGGTTCTGTTATTGAGACGAATGCGAAGTGCCCACAGAAATTTGCTAGCTGTGTTGCCCTTGAATGAGTGAGCGGACCGGGTGCATTGATGCTATCAATTATTCTCTCAATCTGCACTTCATTGGCAACACGAGGATGTACAGGGCGAAGATTTTGCTCTTGCTGATCATTGTCATTGTTAGAGGGATTTTCTTCAGGCTGAGCATTGTCTTCAGGTTGATCAAGTGCGGAGATGATAAGTTCCTCTTCAGGTTGAGCTTCAGAGAGTATGATTTCTCCAGTTCCCATTAGTTTGATTGATTCACTGGATGGAACTTCATCTAGCACATTTGGTAGGTGCTCTCTTTGTGAACCGTTAGTCTCATCGAACCGCACATCCACTGTTTCAACCACTTTATAATGAAAGAGATTGAAGACTCTGTAGGAGTGCGAATCCTTTCCATATCCAAGCATAAAACCCTCATGTGCTTTTGGTGCAAATTTTGAAGTGTGATGTGGATCCTTGATCCAGCACCTGGCGCCAAATACTCTGAAGTAACTGACATTTGGCTTCTTGCCAGTAAGGAGCTCATAAGATGTCTTGTTCATAAGCTTGTGAAGATAAACACGATTGATTGTATGGCATGCAGTATCAATGGCTTCAGGCCAGAATTTTCTTGGAGTCTTGTATTCTTCAAGCATCGTTCGGGCCATCTCAATGAGTGTTCTGTTCTTGCGTTCGACAACGCCATTCTGCTGTGGCGTGTACGGAGCTGAGAATTCATGTGTGATGCCCAAAGTATCAAGATATGTATCAAGGCCAGTGTTCTTGAATTCAGTGCCATTGTCACTTCTGATGTGCTTTATCTTGGCGCCATAGTTGTTCATTGCTTGATTGGCGAAGCGTCTGAAGACATCCTGCACTTCAGTCTTGTAGAGGATTATGTGCACCCAAGTATATCTAGAATAATCATCAACAATGACAAATTCATAGAGACAAGCAGTAGTAGTAAGAGTTGAGTAATGAGTGGGACCAAAAAGATCCATGTGGAGCAGTTCGAAGGGTCGAGTTGTTGTCATGATTGTCTTCGAGGGATGTTTGGCTCTCGTCATCTTTCCTGCTTCACAGGCACCGCATAACTGATCTTTCTTGAACTTGAGGCCCTCGATGCCTATGACATGCTTCTTCTTTGCAAGGGTGTGGAGGTTCCTCATGCCAGCATGCCCTAGCCTCCGATGCCAGAGCCAGCATTCTGAAGTTTTTGCCAGAAGACATACGGCAAGCTGTGGTCCTGCTGAGAAATCTACCACGTACAAATCATCCTTCCTATACCCTTCAAACACTAGAGACTTGTCATATTCCATTAGAACAAGGCAACGATATTTTCCAAACATCACGATCATATTTAAATCGCAAAGCATTGAGACAGACATTAAGTTGAAGCCAAGGGATTCAACAAGCATGACTTTATCCATGTGTTGATCCTTTGAGATTGCAACTCTACCTAGACCCAATACCTTACTTTTACCAGTGTCAGCAAATGTGATGTGGCTCTTGTCGGATGGACGTAAGGTTGAGTCCATAAGAAGGCTTCTCTTGCCAGTCATGTGATTGGTACACCCACTATCAATAATCCATTCTAAAGCTGCTGGTGTCGTACCCTACAGTGCAGTTAGGGGGATAGGCTTCACGAAGAGAATTGTGAAGCAAAAACATTTGATGAACCAGTGGGTTATGAAAGCTTAGATCGAGATTTGGACTGATAGGGAGAGTAGCAAGCGATTCAGGAACGAAGTACATAATAAGACCATTCGGGCATTTGATCTTGCGCCCTACAAGATGTTTAAGGTCCCCAGCAATAGCGTCATACGATTTTGGTTTTCTGCTGGAGACCCTTCCCTGCAAAAAAGAGTTAAGCTTTCTTAGCCACCCACATCTTCAAGGGTGGCTTAGAAGCAATAAGTCTAAGTGCAGCATCTGAGAACTTTGGCTTTGGAGCCCTAGCAAAAAGTCTTGCAGGAGGACAATAGTACTCATAAGAGTAAGCAGAATAGTTCTTGGTCTTATGAACATGGTGGTTTGATGAACCGCGCTCATATTCATAGGCCTGAGTATGGTTTTCCTGCAAAACATTTGCGTTAGTGCGACTCAGGTGAGTCCTCTGTTTGTATGAAGCCTTTGGACCATATGAAGCCTGTGGTCTGGGGTTTGTATTCTTCACCTGTGGTGTCATGATGACATTCACAGGAAGATTCTCCAAACACTTTTTCGGCACCCAGATCTTCTTCATAGGTGGTTCATTCCTGCAGTTAGTACCAATATACCTGGCAAACACTTCACCATTCTGATTCTTAAACAGTTTATAGTTTGCATCAAAGGATTCGTCAATGACAATGGGGTTAGCACAAGTGAAGCCAGATAGAGTGGATGGATCTGCTGAAGGTTCCTTTGCAGCAACCCATGTGGTTTTGGGGTACTGCTCAGGTTTCCAGTAAGAGCCATCAGCATTCATTTTCCTTACGAACCCAACACCCTCTTTCCTAGGGTTTCAGTTGAAGATCTACCTTTTGAGGACATCACATAGTGTCTGATGCCCTTTGAGACTTTTGTACATCCCTGTTTCAAGCAATGTCTTCAACCTAGCATTCTCATCAGCAATAGCAGTGGTATCCTCAGTAGAGGGGTTAGTTCCCACATCAACAGTTGGAGATATTGCAACAGTAGCAGGAGTAGAACATTCAGCAACAGAGGTAGCATTATCACGCTCAATGCATTTAAGACATGGTGGTTCAAATCTTTCCTGAGCTGAACTGATCTGTTCGGCGCGAAGTGACTCGTTTTCTTTCTGAAGATCTTCATGAGCCGCTCTCAATTTCTCAAGATCTTGCTTCCTTTGAAGATAATCATAGGAAACCCTTTCATTAGCTGTTGAGAGCGTTTCATGACGACTTTCAAGTTCCTCATACTTAACATGAAGATTTTTTATGTCTTCAATTAAGGACTAAGATCGAGTCATTTCAGCGTCTAACAGATCATCGCTTTTGTCTAACAGTTTTTGAATGTGTTCCATGGTTTTCTGTTGTTCAATTGCAATTTTAGCGAGTATTTTGTAGCTGAGTTTGGAACCACAATCAGAGTCATCGTCAGTAGATGTTTGATAGTGAGTAGTGTGTGTGTTTACCTTGGCACCGCGTGCCATGAAGCAGTAGGTAGGAGCGGAGTAGTCCTTGTCATTTGCATCGGTGTCGGTGATGGAGTCATTGTCTTCAGTGTTAAAGATGGACTTGGCAACGTATGCTGTAGCCAGACTCACAACGCCAGAATCGGACTCCTCCTCAAACTCCACCTCTGCCTCCTCAGAAGCGGAATCCTCCTCTGAATCCATTTCCTTGCCAACAAACGCACGTGCCTTGCCAGATGAGCTCTTCTTGTGTGATGAAGACTTTGAGGAGGACTTGGAAGAAGACTTTGAGTATTTCTTCTTCTTCTTGTCATCAGAATCATACTCCTTGCTCTTCTTTTTCTTCTTGTTCTCAATGTCCCACTGCGGACACTCAGAGATGTAGTGGCCAGGTTTCTTGCACTTGTGGCATGTTTTCTTCTTGTAGTCATGAGCAGAAGCTTCATCATTCCTTGAGCTTGATCGTGAAGACTTTCTGAAGCCTTTCTTCTTGGTGAATTTTTGGAACTTCTTCACAAGCATAGCAAGCTCCTTTCCAATGTCTTCAGGATCATCAGAGCTGCTGTCAAATTCTTCTTCAGATGAGGAGACAGCTTTTGCCTTCAAGGCACGAGTTCGCCCATAGTTGGGACCGTAGATATCTCTTTTCTCAGAAAGCTGAAACTCATGTGTGTTGAGCCTCTCAAGTATGTCAGCCGGATCGAGTGTCTTGAAATCAGGACGTTCTTGAATCATCAAGGCTAGGGTGTCAAACGAACTTTCAAGTGATCTCAGGAGTGTCTTGACGACTTCATGCTTGGTGATCTCAGTAGCGCCGAGGGCTTGAAGCTCATTTGTGATGTCAGTGAGTCGATCAAACGTGAGCTGGACATTCTCATTGTCATTTCTCTTGAAGCGGTTGAAGAGGTTACGAAGGACATTGATTCTCTGATCTCTCTGGGTTGAGACGCCTTCATTGACCTTGGAGAGCCAGTCCCAGACTAGCTTAGATGTTTCCAAAGCACTCACGCGGCCATACTGTCCTTTGGTTAGAGGACCACAGATGATATTCTTGGCAGTAGAGTCCAGTTGAACGAACTTCGTGACGTCAGCAGCAGTGACACCTTCTCTAGCCTTGGGAACGCCGTTCTTGACGACATACCATAGGTCGACGTCAATGGCTTCAAGATGCATGCGCATCTTATTCTTCCAGTAGGGATATTCAGTTCCATCGAAGACGGGGCACGCAGCGGAGACTTTAATTATCCCTGCAGTCGACATAGCTAAAATTCCAGGTGGTTAAACCGAATCACACAGAACAAGGGAGTACCTTGCTCTGATACTAATTGAAAGTGCGTTATATCGACTAGAGGGGGTGAATAGGCAATTTTTATGAAAGTCTTCAAAACGTGGAAGTTTCGAAGACAAACGATAGAAAAAACCTATTACCATGTAGCGGAAGGTAGACTACACTGGGAAAACCAAAGTCAAGTATTCAATGAAGTGAAAGCACATTGACTAATAGCAGCTAGGTAGTAAGGATCAGGTAGGAAGATATTATGAAGCCAATCAGAACAAGCAGTCACTCAGTGAAGATAGAAGATAGTGCAATCATACAATGACTTCACAAGGACCAACAGTAAGTAAAGGGAAGGGAAGGATGAAACCAGTGACTTGTTGAAGATAATGATTTGTTGGACCAGTTCCAGTTGCTGTGACAACTGTACGTCTGGTTAGGGCGGCTAGGTATTTAAACATGAGGACACACAGTCTCGGACACCCAGTCCTGAACATGCAGCTCAGGACACCCAGTCCTCACCGTATTCCCCTTGAGCTAAGGTCACACAGACCTCGCCCAATCACTCTGGTAAGTCTTTAAGGTAGACTCCCAAACCTTCACAGACTTCGTTCATCGGCGATCCACAATGACTCTTGGATGCTCAGAACGCGACGCCTAACCGGCTAGAGGATTCACAGTCCTCAAGTGTAATAAGTCTTCAGATCACACAGACAAGAAGACTTAAGTGATGCCTAACACTCTTTGGCTCTGGGTGGTTAGGGCTTTATCCTCGCAAGGAATTCTCTCTCAAAGGCTTCGAGGTGGGTTGCTCTCAAACGACAAAAGCCGTACTCTAACTCTGAGCAGCCAACCGTTTATGGTTGTAGGGGGTGGGCTATTTATAGCCACTAAGCAACCCGACCTGATTTGTCCGAAATGACCCTGGGTCACTAAGGACCTGACACATGTTCCAACGGTCAGATTTCAAACACAAACGGCAACTTTACTTGGGCTACAAGCAAAGATGACTTGTCCGACTCTGGACAAGATTCGCTCTCATAGTCTTCACTCGAAGACATAGGTTTTGGTTAAGCATCACTTCAGTCATTCTGACTGGTTCTCTTGGACCCCACTTAACAGTACGGTGGTTCCTATGACTCAATAAAGAAGAAAAAGAACTACGAAAGATCTGAGTCTTCGAGCTCCATAGGCTTCATGCGATGTCTTCTCTTGTCATAGTCTTCAATGAGAATATTTTCATATACCACCTTTGACATAAATGTCTTCATACGTTTTTAGGGGTCATCTCTGGTAGGAAAACCGAATCAATGAGGGACTTCTACTTGTGTTATCCTGCAATTCTCACAAACACATTAGTCCCTCAATTAGGTTTGTCGTCAATACTCCAAAACCAACTAGGGGTGGCACTAGATGCACTTACAATCTCCCCCTTTTTGGTGATTGATGACAAACTAGTTGAGGTTTTCAACGGGGAATATAATATGTGAAATTGTAAAGGATAAGGGCATCTCCAGCTGTTGGCCCCCCAGGGGGCGCCTAAAATCGCCGCCTGGGGGTGAGCCGGCGAAAAAATTGGGCCTGGGGGCGAGTTGGTCCCCAGCCGCCGGCCCAAGGGCCGCCCCCAGGCACGTTTTAAAATAAAATAAGTTCGGCGAAGTTCGGCTTAAACACGATAAATTTCGGCCAAACACGATAAATTTTGGCACATTTCGGCGAAGTTCGCGGATTTTCATTACATAGCACATATACATAAACTAATCTAAAGGAAAAACTGGCTGAAGTCGCCGCCGTCGCCGCCATCATCATCGTCGGCCTTCTCCTCCTTGACGCAGGCGCCCCTGCTGGACCCCTGCCCGGCGTCGCCATGGCGGACTGGTGGCGGCGCATCATCGTCGTCATCGTCGCTATCGCAGATGACGACGACTCCGCCTTCGTCGCGGCCGCGTCGATGCTCCGCGAAGCGAAGCAGGGCGGCGCGTTGGCGCTCCTTCGCCTTCTCCAGGCGCTCCTTCTCCATCGCTATGGAGTCCCTGCGCGCCCATTCCAGGGTCACATCATCGTCGTCGAGCTCCGTCGTCACCGGCGCGAGCCCCGGCTCCATCTTTGGCTTGACGAAGCGCGGAGGAGGAGCCGACGAG
Organism: Triticum dicoccoides; assembly: GCF_002162155.2. NCBI lineage: Eukaryota > Viridiplantae > Streptophyta > Magnoliopsida > Poales > Poaceae > Triticum > Triticum dicoccoides. The sequence goes on from NC_041382.1 coordinate 625,149,056, forward strand.
GAGGTGCGCCGGCCGCCCTCGTTGATGACGATGCCGGCGCTGCGAGTGCGCCGGCCGAGCGGCGTCTCCGCCGCGGGCTCGGCCTTGACGCCGAGTAGGGCCGGAGTGCCGGAGGAGTGCGATGAAGATCAGGAGGAGGAAGAAGAGGAGGAGGACCCGAACCTCCTTGGCGCCCATGGCCCGGCGTGTCGGTGCTGTGCCGGGGCGGCCGCCCTCGCTGGGTACGCCAACGGCGGGTCGCTGCCGCCCTCGAGGTACGTCAGCACGCCCTCGAGTGTGCGGCCGGGGACGCCCCACCACAGGTGGCGCCCCTCGCTGTTCTGCCGGCTGCCAACCACCGGCGCAACGAGAGAGAAGAGTATCGTCCACGTACCCTCGTAGACCGAAAGCAGAAGCGTTATGAGAACGCGATCGATGTAGTCAAACGTCTTCACGATCCGACCGATCCAAGTACCGAACGCACGACGCTTCCGAGTTCAGCACACGTTTAGCTCGATGACATCCCACGAACTCTGATCCAGCGGAGCTTCACGGGAGAGTTCCGTCAGCAAGACAGCGTGATGACGGTGATGATGTTGCTACCGACTCAGGGCTTCGCCTAAGCACTGCTATGATATGATCGAGGTGGATTATGATGGAGGGGGCACCGCACACGGCTAAGGGATCAATGATCAACTTGTGTGTTCTAGGGTGCCCCCTGCCCCATATATAAAGGAGCAAGGGGGGAGGCCGGCCGGCCCTCCTAGGGCACGCCAGGAGGAGGAGTCATCTTCCTAGTAGGAGTAGGACTCCCCTTTCCTACTCCTACTAGGAGGAGGAGAGGAAGGGGGAGGGGAGATGGAAGGAGAGGGAGGAAAGGAGGAAAGGGGGCCGGCCCCCTAGTCCAATTTGGTTTGGGCTAGGGGGGCCACGCGCCCTGCCTACTCTCTTCCACCACTTGGCCCATGAGGCCCAATACTTCTTCCCCGTATTCCCGTAACTCCCCGGTACTCCGAAAAATACCCGAATCACTCGGAACCTTTCCGATGTCCGAATATAGTCATCCAATATATCGATCTTTATGTCTCGACCATTTCGAGACTCCTCGTAATGTCCCCGATCTCATCCGGGACTCCGAACTACCTTCGGTACATCAAATCACATAAACTCATAATACCGATCGTCACCGAACGTTAAGCGTGCAGACCCTACGGGTTCGAGAACTATGTAGACATGACCGAGACACGTCTCCGGTCAGTAACCAATAGCGGAACCTGAATGTTCATATTGGCTCCTACATATTCTACGAAGATCTTTATCGGTCAAACCGCATAACAACATACGTTGTTCCCTTTGTCATCGGTATGTTACTTGCCCGAGATTCGATCGTCGGTATCTCAATACCTAGTTCAATCTCATTACCGATAAGTCTCTTTAATCGTTCCGTAATGCACTATCCCGCAACTAACTCATTAGTTGCATTGCTTGCAAGGCTTATAGTGGTGTGCATTGCCGAGAGGGCCCAGAGATACCTCTCCGACAATCGGAGTGACAAATCCTAATCTCGATCTATGCCAACTCAACAAGTACCATCGGAGACACATGTAGAGCACCTTTATAACCACCCAGTTACTTCTGACGTTTGGTAGCACACAAAATGTTCCTCCGATAATCGGGAGTTGCATAATCTCATAGTCATAGGAACATGTATAAGTCATGAAGAAAGTAATAGCAGTAAACTAAAACGATCAAGTGCTAAGCTAACGGAATGGGTCAAGTCAATCACATCATTCTCCTAATAATGTGATCCCATTTATCAAATAAAAACTCATGTCTATGGTTAGGAAACATAACCATCTTTGATTAACGAGCTAATCAAGTAGAGGCATACTAGTGACACTCTGTTTGTCTATGTATTCACACATGTATTATGTTTCCGGTTAATACAATTCTAGCATGAATAATAAATATTTATCATAAAATAAGGAAATAAATAATAACTTTATTATTGCCTCTAGGGCATATTTCCTTCATGATCATGCCTAGATATTCTCATAATTATTCACTTTTCTATCAATTGCTCCACAGTAATTTGTTCATCCACCGTAATACTTATGCTATCTTGAGAGAAGCCACTAGTGGAATCTATGGCCCCCGGGTCTATCTTTTATCATATAAGTTTCTAATCTATTTTATTTTGCAATCTTTACTTTCAGTCTATATCATAAAAATACCAAAAATATTTATCTTATTATTATTATCTCTATCACATCTCACTCTCGTAAGTGACCATGAAGGGATTGACAACCCCTTTATCATGTTGGTTGCGAGGTTCTTATTTGTTTGTGTAGGTACGAGGGACTTGCGTGGAGTCTCCTACTGGATTGATACCTTGGTTCTCAAAAACTGAGGAAAATACTTACGCTACTTTGTTGCATCACCGTTTCCTCTTCAAGGGAAAACCAACGCAGTGCTCAAGAGGTAGCAGGCCCCCCCTTTCCTTTTTCCTCTCCTCCCCTTCCTTCTCTCCTACTCCTACTACATAGAAGGGGGGAATCCTACTCCCGGTGGGAGTAGGACTCCCCTAGGGCGCGCCATAGAGAGGGCCTGCCCCTCCCCTCCTCCACTCTTTTATATACGGGGGAGGGGGGCACCCCATAGACACACAAGTTGATCATTGATCTTTAGCCGTGTGCGGTGCCCCCCTCCATCATAATCCACCTCGGTAATATCGTAGCGGTGCTTAGGCGAAGCCCTGTTCTGGTAGCAACATCATCACCGTCATCACACCGTCGTGCTGGCGAAACTCTCCCTCGAAGCTCTAATGGATCGTGAGTTCGCGGGATGTCACCAAGCCGAACGTGTGCAGATCACAGAGGTGTCGTAACTTCCGTGCTAGATCGGTCGATCGTGAAGACATACGACTACATCAATCGCGTTGTCATAACGCTTCCGCTTACGGTCTACGAGGGTACGTTGACGATACTCTCCCCTCTCGTTGCTATGCATCACCATGATCTTGCGTGTGCGTAGGAATTTTTTTGAAATTACTGCGTTCGTCAACGATAAGACTACCCCGCGAGATCCATCGCCGGACTGGTCAGCAGCACATCCGCTCATCTCCAGCAGCGCGGCCGCGCTGGATGCCTCATATGGAAAGATTGGCAATCTACTAACAGTCAGTCCCATGATCTACCCATCATAGTTGGACCCAACGGGTGTGAAAACAGCGACTCTAATCCAGGATTAAGAGAGCGAGTAAATCGAATCCTTACTTGTCCACCGATGAAACTGGGAACTCCATAGGCGCACGGCTCCGCCGTCGCAGATGTAACCGCCCACTACTCTGTTATGTCCGTCCCCAACTACACCTGCGGGGGATGGGGGTGGGAGGGGGGCGGGTGTGTTGGTGGGGCTTGTGGATGACCTGGCATGTCCATGTATGCCAACACAGACAGGTGGGCCCAGGTCGGAACAGATGCCAACGTCGTGACGAACCACACAAACGACCTCGGCTGCTGGTCGTTAACGCCTGCTCGACGGCCGTTGCCTCCCGTCCGTCTGACACAATACGTACATTGCTTTTATCACAATATCATGTTCCCGTATTGACAGCCAAAAATACCAACGCACAGATCTAGCGCGGTCCTGGACGGTACAGATAGCGGGATCATCTGGACCCCAGAGCCAAAACGCCGCTCCCAAGTCGAAAGAAATAATTCTTGACAGAATTAATATGCGGATCAAATGGAAATAGGATAAATAGCACCTGGTAGTACTAGCCAGTGGACGTAGCAATAGAAGAAAAAAGCAACTGCAGCTCCACGTGTTATAGTACTGGCCAATTCACGTACAGGGTACCAGTAGCACTCCAAACTACAGTAGTAGCAATTTCCTTGGAACTTGTGCCTTCAAGTGGAGACGCAGCAACATAAATACGGCGCTTGCGACTTGACTTGCTCTTGGAGTCTCGGGCCTTCCGCCGGGTACGTGGAGCAGCAGCGACAACGGCTCTGTTTGGATCAGTTTGAATTAGTTTGGACTCAATTAACCTAAAAATATCCAAACAATAAAATTAATTTAGGTTAGATGAATTTAACTCATTCAAAAAATCTAACCCACTCAAAAGGTGTTTATTTGGGTTAGTTCTTCTTACGACCACTAAAAAAACACATTTTTCTCTCGTTCTCCCGAGGCAGATCCCTCCTCACTTTCTCGAAGCTTCTCATCCTCTCCCTCCCTCCCTCTCGCACCGCCCGTGAAGGCGCCTTGCCATATCCACGCTTCATCTAACCCTGCCATCCAAACACCTCTTTGGCTAGAGTTAGTTCAGGGTTAGAATTTAACTCTAACCTCTAACTGAGTTAGAGTATCCAAACAGGGCCAACGGTGTTGCAGCCTTGACTTGGCGCGTACGGAGTTCCTGTCGGTCTCGGCTTCGTACGGCGGCACACCAGAAATCGATCCGGCGTCGAATCGACGGATCGCGTGTCGTGTGCGGCGGCGCACACGTTGCAACCCTAATCTCTTGATCTCAAATCTCGTCTTAACTTGGCTCTGTATATCACTTGTTAGATAATAACGAAAAATAAACGAGACAAAGAGACACGGATTTTTACGTGGAAACCCTTGCGGGAGAAAACCACGGACGCACGAAGGCACAATCACTATAAGGAGTATTACAAAGACGAGACGACATATCGTCTTTGGCGCGACTACATGGGTATATATGTGGCCAATACACAAGAGTCCTTGAAGGACAAGTAAACGAGTTGTACTCGTATGCGTCGACATCAACGCAAAGGCTCACATCGATTGTACTACGTCTAATCCAACACGATATAATTTGGATCACAATTTAACATCTTCGCCAACAACACAGTAGTTTGGGTCCTTGATTATAGCTGGGATCTAAACCAATCAAAGAAATGAAAATATTTCAAACAACTAGTTCAAATCGAACAGGAAAAACAAAATCCTCAAATCAAAACCCTAGACTGCACTGATTTTTACAGCAGAGTCGCGGGAGGAGATGTACTGGGTGGTCGAGTGCTCGTTCGTGTCGTCGATGTTCTGTGACACCATGGCGACTGGCGGCGAGCAATCTCGTCAGCGATAGCAACCGGAAGAGAGAGAGAGAGAGAGAGAGAGAGAGAGACAGAGAGAGAGAGAGAGAGAGAGAGGGCGCGGGGCCTCTGTCTGATGCGGGCCCACCGGGTCGTTTTGACCAGCCGATGCCAAACGGTGCCGTCGGCCAAGCCGTTAGTCCACATAAGTGTTTTATGCAAAAAAAAAAGTTTACTAAAGATGCGGTGATTTTTCAACGGATTACTAACTAGGTGATTTTCTGCAAACCAAGCGCAAATATTGTAGTTGTCTGCTTTTAACTGGTTCAAGGCAATGAAAGCGTCAGCTCATTGATAAGACTAGTCACAGTAGGAAGTAGCTTAGAGTAGTAACATGTATATGTTACTAGTCTATGTTACTATCTCTACAATGGGTAGTAACGTATGTGTTGTGTCATGCATCACTTCATTTATTATATTATAGACTCATTTTTTTCCTTGATATGTGTGATATTACAGTAACTAGCTATGTTACCATCTATGTTACTATCAGTGTGGGTAGTCTAAGAAAAATATTCTTTTTAATCCCGATCATATACTGGAAGCTGTGGGAGGTGCTTTGCAAGTTTGCATCTCAAATACTTGACCAAATACCTGAAAAGCTCAGTTTAGGCCAATCGTTGGCAAACCAATCTGATGCGCAGGCATTACTTTCGAACCAGTAGGGAGTTGAACTAACTGACGACATTGAGTCACAGTGCGTGTCACTACGTCAAGTCAACACCACCTCCTCATCAAAGTGGCCTGACCATCACCAACTCCAAACAGAACAGAAGCCGCTTTACTTAGTCTGGCCAACCACCAACCTAATCACACGCCGATCTCCTGATCATGCTAGATGCTACCCCGCATAAATATGCATGCACGAATCCTGTTGTCTGCAGCAAGCAAGCTGAGAACCAATCCTGCACCCAGTTACCCAGAAATCTGAGAGAACACTGCCCACAGCTTCCTGAAATGGCTGTCAGCACTGGTAGCTTCTTGGCCATTGCCATGGCCCTCGCTCTCCTTAGTGGCGACATGGCCCACGCCGGCCGCCTCCTGGCCGACACCACGGAGGCAGCAGCGCCCGCTGCAACGCCTGCCGCTGTCCCAGGCATCCCCGCGCCGAAGCCGCCCGTGCCCACCATGCCTACAATGCCACCAGTGCCAACCGTGCCCGCGGTCACCACACCGCAGGTCACAGTGCCCCCGATGCCAGCCGTGCCCGCGCTCGCCGTTCCCCAGTTCACGGTACCCCCCATGACGGCCGTGCCCGCGATCACCGTGCCCCAGGTCACGTTGCCGCCCATGCCGGCCGTCCCTGCGGTCACCGTGCCCAAGGTCACGTTGCCGCCCATGCCCGCAGTTGTTGTGCCGAAGGTGACGATGCCGCCAATGCCTGCAATTCCATCCATCTCCATACCCAAGGTGGCATTGCCTCCGATGCCTTCCATTCCCACTGTGAACGTGCCGATGCCAACCCTTGCGCCACCTCCTTCAGCATAGGCACGAACCAGAGCACCGGGAGCGAGAATCTACAATGCTGGCTCAATGATTTTGGCAATGTTTACTTGATCATTTGATTTTGGCCATTTACCGTTCGCCGGCTTGTTTACATTGTGCGGTTCCTATTTTGTTTTTGTTTTTGTTTTTGTGTTTGTGTTTGTGTAGTAGTACTATTGGGCTTGTCAATGGCCATCTCTTTTTCTTTCTCTTTGTACTGAGTTTTTACAACGAACATGTATGTCATTTTTATCACATTTATGTCAGACATACTGTTATGTACTTATTGAGCATTAGCCCGCCATGTGGGGTCTAACTCCAACAAATCTGCCTTCTGATGAATATGCATTTGAGCCTGATGAATATGCATTTGAGCCTTGAAAAGTTGAACACAAGTAGGAGTACGTGCACAACTAGACTTGGAACATCTTTGACATACATTTATACATTCAAATCGTCCAAACGAAGAGCATTACAGCGAATGCACGCTTCCATCTTCATTTTGAGTGGAACGCCCAGAAAGATACATTTCTGCGGTGGCAGTATGCAATGCAGCTCCAATTGGAAGGACATCCTCATCGACGAAGAAATGCGGGTTGTGAGCAGAGTGGACCGAACCGACATTTTCATTTCTAATACCGATACCAAACATAACACCAGGAACTAACTGTTGGTAGAATGCAAAGTCTTCCCCTGCCATGATCTTCTCTCCGGGCTTCACCTTGTCTGGCCCAAGCAAACTTCTGCCCACATTCTCTACATGCTGGTGCAGTCTCTTATCATTGACGACGGCAGGATACATTGGGTGGGAGGGAGCCCCCAATATCTCCGTAACTCCCGTGCACCTATGTACAGCTGCCTGCCCTTCTACTACCTGGAACAAGTAAGAGCATTTATTCAGGATGATACAGTTTGCGTCGTACCGATAGTAAAGCTGTCTAATAAGCATGTCCTGATGTCTAAGTCCGACTCTTCAGAGAATGCACACAAGGTGCTCCTAGTGATATGAAGCGCTCTCCTCACAGAAAAACAAAATTGAAGGTACCGGTGATTGCAGCACACCAATATTATCATCACATCAAATTGTGCCATAATGCTAACCTCCTTAAGCCTTTTCTGTAGCCGATAAAGTCCTTCAGTAGTGAGGCTCCTCAAAGTACCTCCAAATTCAACAACTGGAGGTGTGGCATCAACAGAGTTCCCACCTTTAATATAGGTGACAGAGAGCACCTGAAGAAAAAATAGACAGATCAACCCAAACATGTTAATGTTATGGGCTGTATGGCAGAGCAAAATTGCGGTCAACATCATATAGAAACACGTGCTGCTCCTAAGGTAGGTTAGTTGAATGTATGCGGATATACTAACTGACTGAAGACATCCAGTGGAATGGACTGTAGAACACTTGACTGATGCTACAAACATGCATCAAAATGCGTATCGCATCCTTAGCCAAGCTGTTGATTTCCCATAGCAAATCATCACTAGAGTAGCCTTTCAGGTGCCTACTCAATATGTTTAATATGCTCAAAGTTATGAAATAACTTGGTTACATTCGTAGGCTAATACTTAATCCAGACTAAAACAAATGCAGCTTTACAATGTAAGCCCTTGCATTACATCGAGATGGGGTCAACCATGTAGGACCGTAGGAGCACTTGTGCAAAGGAGAAACTAGAGTAAAATAAAAGCGCGGTCCTAATTCTTTTCTGAAAGTGTCACTTGAGTCCTAATTCTTTCAAAATGCATATCTGCGTCCCAAATCTTTTTAAGTTGTTCATCCGAGGTCCTAATCCCGTCTGACCGTCGCTGACCAGTGCCACGTCGCTTTGACCAGTCCACGTCAACACCAGAGGGCCCAGGCGGGATAACGACCGGCCGTGAATATTTGCAGTCCCTCTTCCTCTTCCCCACCCCTCTCCATCTCCCTGTCTGGCGAGAACAGGGCGATTGACGGCGGCGGCTCTGCTCCAGTGAGAAGAGGGGTTCGTTGCCGGCTGTTGTCCGGCGACGGCGACACTAGGATGGCACCACATCTACAGCGACCCGGAGATCCTCCTCCGCGATATGGTAAGTTCTCGTAACCCTAATCCCAATCCTACTGTTTAGTTCCCCTTCTCATTTAGGCAGAATCAATGACCGAATCCTTTGCAATGTAGGACCACAAGAGGAGCTTTTCAGTGTAGAAATCAATTATGATGCTTTTTTTTGCGGATTTGGCAAGTCGAAGTCATATGTTGATGGCAAAGATGCTGTGTTCGATGGATGTGAAGTAGATACATGGTCTCCTCTCTGGCTCACTGATTTTATGAAACAATTAGAATATAGTGACCAATCGAAGTACATTTTGTATTGGTTGCTCCCTGGAAAGAATCTAGCTGATGGTCTCCGGATTGTGGACTGCGACACTGACACATTGCACATGACAGCAGTTGTCCCAAAATTTCAGTATTTTCAGTTATTTGTCGACCATAAAGATATGACATTTGACAATGCAATTGATGACATTCATGTTAGTGGTACACCTGATCTTCCTGCTGTACTAAGCCCTAAGTCTCCTCAGTTTAATACTCCCTGCGTCCCAAAATAAGTGTCTCAACTTTGTACTAACTTTAGTGCAAAGTTCTACTAAGCTTGAGACACTTATTTTGGGACGGAGGGAATACTGAAATTAGGGGCAGTCCTAGGTTTAAGGTTAAAGCTCAGAAAGGCAATCTCAACTAGTGTCATGGAGGCAGCAACAATGTAGGCAGTAGCAGTGTTCCACAATGGCACAAAGTGTTGGACATGAGCTCAGAAGAAGCAGGAGAAAGCTTGTGGTAGAAGAAGAAATTTGCAATGAAAAAGACAGTGACAGTGATGACAGTGATGACAGTGAGTGGGATTCAGACTGGGTTGACTCTGACAATGAAGTAGGTAAAGATGATGATGATCTTTATGAAGAATAGGTGGATGACAAATTTGAGCAGAAGAAAAAGAAGAAATACAAATTGGAGCAGGACAGTAACTATGAATCTGATGAGCTGCAAGAGTTGCAAGATTCAGAGCTTGAAGAGAGTGATTCAGCAGAAGAAGTGGAAGTAGTTGATGCTCAAGGAAGGAAAACAAGGAAGAAGAAAGTGAAGCTCAAAAGGTGGAGGCCAGAGAACATGAAAGAAGTGAATTTTCACATAGGCATGGTGTTCTTGACAGTGACTGAACTGAGGGCAGCAATTCAAGAGTACATTGTGAAACAAAGAGTGCAAATACAGTACATTAAAAATGATAAGCAGAGGGTTAGGGCAGGCTGTGTTCGTGACTGTCCCTGGTTCTTATTTGCTGCACCTGATAGCAGGACAAAATCTTGGGTTGTGAAGAAGTATGTGGGAGAACATACATGTGAAAGAGAGTGGGCACTGAAGCAATTCACAGCAAAATATCTGGCTGGCAGGCATGTGGAGACATTCAGAGCAGATGAGAAGATGTCAATGCAAAAGATGGAGTTTTTGAGAACTGTTACATGTCATTGGATGCATTCAAGAGAGGTTTCTTACTTGCTTGCAGGCCAATTATATGCATTGATGGGTGCCACATTAAGAACAAGTATGGTGGAGTGATGTTAACAGCTGTTGGAGTTGATCCCAATGATTGTATCTTTCCCATTGCAATTGCCATAGTTGAAGTAGAAATAATGTTACATGGAAGTGGTTTCTAAACACATTGAAGGAGGATCTAAACATACAGAACACAGCACCATGGACACTTATGAGTGATAGGCAGAAGGTACAATACTGTAGCATTTCATATATCATACTGTACCATTTCTTTTGTCAGACTGTAGCATTTCATATATCATTTGTTTTCTATACTCTGTGTATGTAGGGGTTGATCAATGCTGTCAATGCATTGTTTCCTGATGCACAACATATATTTTGTGTGGGGCATCTGCATCAAAACTTTGCAAAGAACTGGAAAGGTGATGTTTTCAAGAATAAGTTGTGGCAAATTGCAAGAGCTACATATGAGGCAGACTGGAAGAAATACATGCAAGAGATGAAAGAGCTGGACCAGGGGGCATTTGAGTACTTGGATGCAATTGACCCAAGGCAGTGGTGCAAGGCCTATTTCCAAGAACTCCCAAAATGTGATTTGCTTCTGAATAATAGTTGTGAAGTGTTTAACAAGTAAGTACTAACTATAGCATTTGCTTCTTAACTGTAGCATCTCATTTCTCTTAACTGTAGCACTTCAGTTTTCTTAATAGTAGCATTTTATTTGTTGCCACTATAGATACATACTTGATGCTAGAGAACTGCCCATTGTGACTGCTCTTAAGAAGATAAAGGACCAGAGAGAGGGAGAGAGCGAGCAGAAGACTTAGGGACTGGGGAATGAGGAAAGCATAAACTCCAGGGGTCACATTGCTTAAATTCCCAACCGCCATCCGCGGGAAATCTCCCGCGTGGGCCCTCGAATTGACGTGGCGGCGGTCAAAGCGCCACGCGAGCTGGTCAGCGGCCGTCAGACGGGATTAGGACCTCGCGTGAACAACTTAGAAAGATTTAGGACCCAGATATGCATTTTGAAAGAATTAGGACCCAAGTGAACACTTTCAGAAAAGAATTAGGACCGCGCTTGCATTTTACTCAAGAAACTATTAGCATTTGTTTCCTTCAACTGATACACTACCATAAGCAACAGGGGAGAATACTTGAACAAAAGGGCTCCCACCCATCTAAGCCCCTAATAACATGTATACGAGCAAGATTCACTCTCTTTTTTTGCGATACGTGCTCTGTTTTGTGACTGCAATAACATGTATACGAGCAAGATTTTTGGCATGATCCACTGTGTTTCCGTGCGACATAGACTTTTGTTTGTTGGAATGATCCATTGGGTTTTCGTTACACTTCTGTATAACATGTTTGAAGAAAAACAGCAAAGCAAAGTAGTATCGCTATAGGGCAATGGCGTACTTGGCTGTGAAGAGGATCATCTTCTCTTGAAGTGAGCTGTTGCAGGGACAGGATGGTAAATGCTGCAGCAACGATAGGGTCCACATTTAAGTGTGGGGTTTCAGCCTTCCCGGTTTTACCTTCTATTTTCACTACATAGAAACATACAGCTGCTTGTGTTGGTCCTGCGTGAGCAGCTATTACACCTGTTGGCATCCGATAATCGATATGCATTGCAAATATAGCTTCAACACCATCAAGAACACCTTCTTCTATCATATGCGATGCACCAGCACCACCCTCCTCAGCAGGTTGAAAAAGGAGTCTCACCGTTCCCTTCGTCATAGAAGACAAATAATAAATAATGAGTATGTATGTTCCATGCAAAAATAATAATAATAATGAGCATACATGTTAATCTCTGTAACTTCTGACAATTTCCGATTTAGTTGTCAGTCTACTTTTTTGAGGGAATGGTCATCCTACTTAGCTGAGCGGTTTTTTCCCCGACAAAGGGTGGATTCTATTCACTCAAAATGAAGCATAAGGGGATACAAACACAATGAGCACACACCCTGCCTCTGCATAGATAGGATGCACACAGCCAACACCAACACACACCAAAAAAAAAAATCACACCGGCAACTAGCAAAGTCAAACAATGACCGAAGCTATGCCATGGTATCTAACTATTCATTACCATCATGCAATGACTCACACAATGCAAAGGAAAAGCATTGGGGTTGTATTCTTTTTTGAACAAACAACAAGAGAATTAGCAAATGTCATGTGATAACATAAAACTGGAGAGCCTACATAGGAGGATCAAGTATTTTGTCTGACGACCTCGCACAAACACAACTGAAGTACTAAATTCCGTGAAATTTAGAGCAGAACTATAAGCAAGCACCCACCTTAAGCTGATCCTTGCGCTCATGAAGCAATTTTGCCGCTCCCAGGAGCATCGCTGTGTGCACATCATGACCACAGGCGTGCATTACACCATCAACTCTGCTCTTATGCTCCCACTCCACCAATTCCTGCCATCCCAAGAACGCAACCAACAAAATGTGATCCCTCCAACAAAGAATATCATTCACAACCGACAGAATGTGATCATACGAGCAAACTAATAGCAAGCGTCAGTCACATTATTTACAGCAAACTAATCATGCAAGCATGATCAGTAGTAGTACAGTACCGCTCCAGAAATTCATAATTTCATACTCCCCGAGACACCAGTTCCCAACTTCCCATTGACTGCTGCCATTCAGCGCCAACACCGGCCAGATTACCGGAGTAGCACCAAAGGGGAAGGACACCTTGGACCTTGCGCCAGACCATAAGAGCAGCATCTGAGCCTCAGATTCTGAGGGGAAGAGGGGAACGGACCTGGATGGGTAGGGCATCCATGTCGGCGCGGAGGGCGACGATCGGGGGCATGCCCGAGCCAACATCAGCGACGACGCCGGTGCCGGCAACGGCGCGGGCGGTAACCCCTAGCCGCTCTAGCCCCTCGCGGACGAGGGCGCTGGTGCGGTGCTCATGGAAGGCGAGCTCCGGGTGGGCGTGGATGCGCCGGCGCACGCCGATAATCCACTCTCGCTCGCCCTCGGCGCGCCGAAGTAGCTCCTGCGCGTACTCCGCCGAGGCGGTGGAGAGGAGGAGGAGGAGAACGAAGAGGCAGGGGAGACGAGGAGTGGCCATGGTCAAGTGGAAGGTGGGGCAAGCTTTCATTGACGGAGCGGCGTCTGTCTCTTTTACTTCGTAGTATGATTTACAATGAACGTGTTAGTGTGCCGTTTTTATAACATTTATACCGAAGTTTAAGAAAAATACTACTCCCTCCGTAATGAAATATAAAAGCGTTTAGATCACTACTCTCTTATATATTTTTCACAGAGGGAGTAACATTTATACGTAAAACGGTTTTCGCCATGTTTTATAAATAAAACAATCACCAAAGAGTACATGTGTCTCACCTCTGGAAGCTTAAAGTGTCGCCCAAAGTACGTGTGTTTTGGTGGCGAGCAATGAGAGGGATTCTCCCTGTTGAGAGTACATTGAGGTATCGACATATGTCAACAAACAGCAAGTGCAAACTCTGTCTCGGTGAGAAGAAAAATCTGATGCAGGCCCTACTGAACTGCTCCCATGCCAAGAGGTTTTGGGATGCAGCGCCGGATTGGTTGGATGTTAAACGGCCAAATTTGCATTCCCTTACATGGCGAAAGGATATTCTGTGTGACCCTATGTTTTCAGAAGCTGACAGGGCAAAGATGATATCGATCATGTGGTCGATTTGGACTTCCAGAAATAACATTACACATGAAAAAGGAGACCTCAACCCGGTTCAGTCGATGAAGCATATTCGGGAACATTTGGCATTGCTTGATCTTCCAAGGGAGCATACCCGCACCTTGCCGGGTTATGGGTGGCGTCCACCTGATGAGGGGTGGATAAAAATCAATACTGATGGAAGTATTGTCATGCAAGCGCGTCGAGCTGGAGTTGGAGGGGTGGCTAAATCATCTATTGCTCTGCAAGCTGCCCGGTGCAAGCCGTATACAGGTATTACAGACCGGCTTATTGCTGAGGCACTTGCTGTTCGTGACAGAGTCATTTTTGCAAAGCTTCGAGGCTATGATAGAGTTGTCATGGAGACAGATTGTATGGAGATCGTTGATCTCTGGAACTCGCGCCATGTTCATCGAGCTGTGGTGGCGCCTATCTTGACCGAAATTGGGGAGCACGCTTCTAGTTTCTCTTTGTTTTTTGTTCAACATGTTCATAGGTCAGCAAACTTTTCTGCCCATCATTGTGCAAAGCAAGCTAGCACTTTGGAGGTTACAGATTGTTGGCTAGATATCACCCCTAGTTTTCTTGTAACTAGTGAAAGGATCGATATAGTTGACTAGAGGGAGGGTGAATAGGCAACTGACAATTGCATCAAGGTAGGTTGTCTAGATATGCAACTATGTGAGCAACCTATATGATGCCAACAAGCACGCAAGCAAGCAAGGGATACAACACAATATAAGCTTGCACAAGTAAAGGTAAGATATAACCAAGAGTGGAGCCGGTGGAGACGAGGGTGTGTTACCGAAATTCCTTCCCTTTGAGAGGAAGTACGTATCCGTTGGAGCGGTGTGGAGGCACAATGCTCCCCAAGAAGCCACTAAGGCCACCGTATTCTCCTCACGCCCTCACACAATGCGAGATGTCGTGATTCCACTATTGGTGCCCTTGGAGGCGGCTACCGAACCTTTACAAACAAGGTTGGGGCAATCTCCACAACTTAATCGGAGGCTCCCAATAACACCATGAAGCTTCACCATAATGAAATATGGCTCCGCGGTGACCTCAACCGTCTAGGGTGCTCAAACACCCAAGAGTAACAAGATTCGCATGGGATTAGTGGGGAATCAAATCTCTCTTGGTGGAAGTGTAGATCAGGGCATTCTCACCCAATTAATCCCTAGAAAATCAATAAATTTGATTGCCTAGGGAGAGAGATCGGGCGAAAATGGAGCTTTGAGTAACAATGGAGCTTGGGGAGAGAAGAGGTGGTCAACTTGGGGAAAAGACCCCCTCTATATAGTGTGGGAAAAGATCCAACCGCTACCCACTTATTCAGCCCGTGACATGCGGTACTACCGCAAAGACACACACGGTACTACCGCAAGAGCTTGCGGTACTACCGCTAGACGGTGCGGTACTACCACGCGCGCGGCAGAGACCAGACGAGGCCCTGTTGCGTATAGCTACGAGCGGTAGAACTGCAGAAGCGGTACTACCGCGCGCCCTTGCGGTACTACCGCAAGGCAGGGTTCAAGTGGGCTGGGAAGGCACGGACTAATAAAATTACATCCGTGGCTACTTCCGCTGAGTTTCGGTCTGTGCAAAAATCCGGCACGCTACTACCGCTCGCAGGGAGCGGTACTACTGCGTAGGGCGCGGAAATAAAAAATTACTTCCGCACCTACTACTGTGCGTGCCAGCGTTCTGGGCTAGAGGCCACGGTACTACCGCTGGCGAGGAGCGATACTGCCGCACGACGCGGTACTACCGCTACCCTGGGCGGTACTACCGTGGACCGCGGCGGTACTACCGTGGACCGCGGCGGTACTACTGCTTCCTTGAGCAGTACTACCGCATGCCACAGAACCTATAGCACTTGAAGGCCTTCATCTTCGCAAAGACAAGGGAAACGACCAGTGCTCTAATGAAGCAAAGGAAATGTGGTGCAAAGGAACAGATGTGACGCGTTGACTCCACCCTAACCTTTTCGAAGCGGACCCTCTCTTAATAGTACGACTTTCTTACGACTCAAATCCACCGAAAAGAAACGTAGAGAAACTCCGTCTTTGATAGGCTCCGAGGGGCACCGAATCGTCTTGTGCCTAGACATGAGATATCTGAAATGCTCAATGCACACAATTAGTTCGCAAATGCATTGTCATCAATCACCAAAAACGCATAGGGAAAAATATGCCCTTACAATCTCCCCCTTTTTGGTGGATTGATGACAATACTGGATTTGCACATAAGGATATAAAATGAACATAAGCAAACCCAACATCTATAAAATATAGACAGGCTCCCCCTAGATGTGTGCACTCTATGGATGTGTTTTGGATTGCACGGTACACATACTAGGATCAACACTCCCCCTATATTTTATAGACAAGGCAATCCTTGCAACAATATAAATGACACTAAGCATGGAGGCAAGGTAAAGTACGCGAGCATGAAGTAAAGTGCACAAGATAACATAAGCTCGCAATTTACTAAAAAAACTAGACAATAAGATAAGCTTGAGGGCATATGTCTTACACCATATGATAGTCTCCTGTCTAACACAAACACAAACCAACAAGCCAAAGAAACGAAGGTTCAACAGAACGAAATAGAGCGAAAGCAAAGCGACACAAGACTCACAAATCCACAAGACTTGCAAATCCTAAACTCTCTCCCCCTTTGGCACTGAGACACCAAAAAGGCAGAGAGGACACCTACGACACAGGTGGTGGTAGAACTCCAAGGCCTCACCAGTCATTTTCCTCCTCCTCAGACTCCTCAGCAGCACGGGGTGAAGAGCGAACTCCAGTATCCTCCTCAGACTCACTCCACTGGTAGTGCTTTCTGGTCCATTGTTCCTCATCTGTGATCCTCTCCTCAGAGCCATCTTGGACCTCAAGGCCAACCTCATAATAGCCTTGTCGCGACGACGGGTCATCTTGACGTTCACATGAGCCTGGTACTGTCCCTTGGCCTGCATGCATAACAGAGCCTTCATCTTGGCCTTGAGCTTCTTAGCCCAAGTTGGCTCAGTAGAGGGAGGAGCATACCCCTCGGAATTGTCCTCAACCTCCTCCTCCTCCTCCTCCTCAAGCTCATCCTCACCAACATCCATCCATGCAGCCTCAGCCTCAGCCCGGGTTGTGGTATTAGCCCACTTGCTCTGGATGCGAAGCTTGACAGGCTCATGGTGAACCCAGTTGGGAGCACGAAACTCTTCACTCGGAAAGAGCTTCTCCCAAGTCTTCGAGATCAAGATAAACATGTAAGGTCCATAGATGGGCACCTTATGATTGAACACAGCAAACTATAGCTCGCACCACATGATATGTGAGACATCAAGTGGTTCAGTCTGCTGGAGACGCGCTTGCTCACAGATGAGCATCATATCCACAAGATAGGCATGCACCTTCTCCTTGTCACCTATGCGAGGAAAAGGTGAGTTGCGGAAGATCCGGTGCATGATGTTAAGGAACGGGTTCAGCACCCAAGTCTTCTTTTCATTGGCTAACTTCTTCTCAACAAGGTAGGGTACAAGCTTGTTCTTGTTGGCCGACTCGGGGTTGACATGTTGGTGGACACCAACGGGAACATTTAGCCCCTCATCATGAATGTGCAACATGTCCATGAACTCCTTCCACTTAGCAGACATCCTCTTCCCATTAGTCATCCAAGTCATGGTCCGCTGCTCATCCGTGTGGAAGTGGACAGAAGCAAAGAACTGAGCCACAATCTCCCGGTCAAAGTCCAAGTGGAACGTGAGTAACTCCTCAATGCCAAACTGCTCCACCAAATCCAGAGGCTCACCAAAATATGCCCGGTTGTTGTCCTTCTTCATATGATGCATGTCAATCCATGCACTAGCACATCGGTGTTCTGCTTGGCCTTGATCACATCTAGGAAGATGAGATTCTGCTGCTTGGTCCAAAACAAGTCATTGCCCCTTGTGATCTCCCTAGGGTTAACGTAGGGGTTGAGCTTCCTTCTAATCAGAAACTCCGTTTGAGGCATTTCATCCATGCCAACATTTGGCTCCTTGATCTTGGTAGTTGTGTTCTTGGCTTTGCGTTGTGGGGCACTGGACCCCTCAGGAGCTTCTTGGTTGTGAAGCCTCTTGGAGCTCGTGTCACGGCTGGGATTCGAACGCCTGACATTGGAATCAGAGCCACCACCTATGACACACAACACAAACACACGAGAAAAAACGAGAAGGGTTATTGCAAAGACCAAGGCCAAAAACAAACGAAACATGTAGAAATGAGATTGAGTGGACAAAACAATGTAATTTTTAACTCAACGGTAGTATTTTACAGCCGCTCTAGCTGCGGTAGTACTATGCCGGGTTGGCACGGTAGTACTGCGCCTAGAGCGGAAGTAAAATTTTATTTCCGCGCCACGGGCGGTAGTACCGCTCCAAGGGAGCGGTAGTACCGCGCGGGGCGGTTTTCGCACGAGTGGGCGGTAGTACCGCTCCAGGAGGAGCGGTAGTACCGCATGGAACTACATCTCGCACGAAAGGATCCAGGAACATCCGTAAAAATAGATCGGTACTACTGTTGATCAAATCTACATTGTTGCATCACACCAAATAGCATATCTACTGCACTAGCACTCTCCAACAATCTCCTCTTGCAAAGATTTAGCCAAAAATCACAAGAACTACACGTGCATCTCCCCAAAACCTAAAAACACAACAATGGGCAAAGAGAGAGGGACTAGGGGAGGTACCGAGTTCCATGGCAAGAGGGCGAGGTGGGGATCGATCCCACTGGTCGAAATGCGAGGAGAGCGGCCGGAGACGGAGATCCGGCGAGGTCCTCCAGCGCCGTTCTTGGGAAGGAAAGAGAGAGAGAGACGCGGTGAGGGGAAGAGATGAATGGGTATGGGGGAGTTGGAACTCCCCCTGCTCGATCTTAACCCACACGCGCTCGTGACGGCGTGGTAGTACCGTTGGTCATCGCGGTAGTACCGCCCGAGCAGAAGTACCGCTCTTCCAGCGGCAGTAAAAAATTATTGCCACGATGGAAGCGGTAGTACCATGCCTGGGATGCAGCTATGCACGCACAGGGCAGCCCATCTCCAACGGTAGTACCATGGCTTGCCACGGTAGTACCGTAAACCCAAGAAAGTGCACGCTTCGACAAGAACAAAAAAACACAGCCTTTGCAATGCAACCTTCAAGCACCCGGACACGCAAAAGAGCACACACAAGAGGCAACTCAAACACAAACACGGCTCAAAAGAAGGAAAAATACAATGAGGACCAAACACGAACCAAAACCTCTCAAAGAGAGAGAGAGAGAGCGGTGGCCGGAGCCACCTATGTTTGAGTCAATTGGTATGGCACTGCGAAGAATTATTCTTGGGCCCATGACCAAAACTCGTCTTTGAAGCACAAGTACCATCAAAAATGGCTAATGTGAAAGAGTTGATCAATTTATGCATAATGGGGGGAAAGAAGAGTTCATTGAGAGAACAACACTCCCCCTATGTCCATGCCTACACCTAAACAAGACATCAAGATGAGTATGGTGGGGTGTGCAAAGGTTCCAGCCACATTGCTCGAATCAATGATATTTAGCTCATGCCTTAACTCGCAAAATTTGCTTCATCCAAGGGCTTTGTGAAAATATCTGCAAGGTTATTGATACGTCTCCGTCGTATCTATAATTTTTGATTGTTTCATGCCAATATTATACAAATTTTACATACTTTTCGCAACTTTTTATATGATTTATTAGACTAACCTATCGATCCAGTGCCCAGTGCCAGTTCTTGTTTTTTGCATGTTTTTTTGTATCACGGAATATCCATATCAAACGAAGTCCAAATGCAATAACATTTTATGGAGAATTATTTTGGAATATATGTGATTTTCGGGAGTTGGAATCACCGCAAATGGAGGCCCACACAGGGCACAAGACACCAGCGCACCACCCTTGAGCCAGGCGCGTGGTGGTGGGTTGTGCTCACCTCGTACGTCGGTTGGAGCTCTACTTCGAGCGCAAGGAATTGAAGCTTATATCCGGAAAAAATCATGTTAAAATCTCAGCGCAATCGGAGTTACGGATCTCTGGAAATATAAGAAATGGTTTTCCTCCAGATCTGGGGAACGCGAAGCAGAAGAGAATAGAGAGGGAGATCCAATCTCGGAGGGGCTCCCGCCCCTCAGCCACCATAGGAGACCATCGACCAGAGGGGGAATTCTCCTCCCCATGTATGGGGAGGCCAAGGAATAATAAGAAGTAGGGGGGCTCTCTCCCCCTCGCTTCCGGTGGTGCTGGAGTGCAACCGGGGCAATGATCGGGACGACGATCTACATCAATAATCTAGCTACCGTCACACCAACTCTCTCCCCCCTCTATGCAGCGGTGTAACACCTCTTCTCCCCGCTGTAATCTCTACTTAAACATGGTGCTCAACTCAATATATTATTTCCCAATGATCTGTGGTTATCCTATGATGTTTGAGTAGATCTGTTTTGTCCTGTGGGTTAATCATGATCTTGGTTGGTATGATTGTATATTTTATTTATGGTGCAGTCCTATGGTGCCCTCCATTCTCGCACAAACGTGAGGGGCCCCCACTGGAGAGTGTTGCAATATGTTCATGGTTCTCTTATGGTGGGTTGCGAGAGTGAGAGAAGCTTAAACCCGAGTAGGTGGGCTATGGCGTATGGGAAAGAGGACTTGATACTTAATGCTATGGTTGGGTTTCACGACCTTAATGATCTTTAGTAGTTGCAGATGCTTGCTAGACTTCCAATCATAAGTGCATATGATCAAAGTAGAGAAAGTATGTTAGCTCATGCCTCTCCCTCCTATAGAATTGCAAGAATGATTACTGGTACTTGTTATCGATTGCCTAGGGACAAATAACTTTCTTGTTGACACAAACCCTTTTACTAAAAACCTAACTTTTATTATATTGCAAAGTACTTCTCGTTTTATTCTTGCAAATTAGTTCTAGCATCACACCTGCAAAATAGTCTCATACTTGCTTTCAAATAAAGCAAACATCAAGTGTGCGTAGAATTGTATCGGTGGTCGATAGAACTTGAGGGAATATTTGTTCTACCTTTAGCTCCTCGTTGGGTTCGACACTCTTATTTATCGAAGAAGGCTACAAACGATCCCATATACTTGTGGGTTATCAAGACCTTTTTCTAGCGCCGTTGCCGGGGACTTAAAGCGTGGGGTGAATATTCTCGTGTGTTCTTGTTTGCTTTTTATCCAATTAGTTTTCATTTCTTGTTCTAAGTTGTTCTCTATCTTTAGTTATGGATATGGAACACAAAATACCAAAAAAATTAGTTGTACCTGCTACTCATGGAGATGGGGAACCTCCTAAAACCCTCGATGATCGTTATGCGAAAGATATTATGCACTACTTTGATAATCCTGAGAAAACCCCATTCAACTATATAATGGGAGTTACGTTGGATCAACACAAATACTTTAGGGATTATCGTTTGACTCACAAAGGGAAATTGTTATGTGATCAAATTCATATATTGAAGTGGTATGCTTGGAATATATGCTCTAGATATGATTATACTTGTTGCTCTAGGATGAATGCTCCACATCTTCCCTTTTCAAGCAAATTTAATGATAATGAAACCTTAGCTTCTTATGTTAATGGTATATATGATTACTATGATGTGGAACGAATAGAAGAATTTGTTGCTTTTAAGGATGCATATGAAATTGAATCTTTGTTTGAAAAGTTTGAAGATTTTGATGATTCAGTTTATAGACCTGAAAATCTTGCCATCCTTAAATATTTCTATGCTAATTATAAATACAATTACTTTATTGATGTATTTATTGAGAATAACTCTGCTGTCCAAGAAGAGAATAATATTTTGCAGGAGTCTATGGACGAAGAAATTGATGAAACCGTGAGCTCATTGGATGAAAAGATGATGAGGAGAGCGAAGAACAAACGGAGGAAGAGCGGATTAGCTACCCGTGCCCACCTTCTAATGAGAGTAACTTTTCAACTCATACATTATTTAATGCCCCTTCATTCTTACCGAAGGATGAATGCTATGATAATTACTATGATCCCGTTGATTTATTTGAAATGTCCCTTTTTGATGAACTTGATGCTTGTTATGCTTGTGGCCAAGATGCCAATATGAATTATGCTTATGGAGATGAACTTGCTATTGTTCCTTTTGTTAAACATGAAATTGTTGCTATTGCTGAAGGAAATATGCCCTAGAGGCAAAAATAAAGTTGTTATTTATATTTCCTTATATCATGATAAATGTTTATTATTCATGCTAGAATTGTATTAACCGGAAACTTAGTACATGTGTGAATACATAGACAAATAGAGTGTCACTAGTATGCCTCTACTTGACTAGCTCGTTAATCAAAGATGGTTAAGTTTCCTAGCCATAGACATGAGTTGTCATTTGATGAACGGGATCACATCATTAGAGAATGATGTGATTGACTTGACCCATCCGTTAGCTTAGCACTATGATCGTTTAGTTTATTGCTATGGGCGTGTTTGGTTTCGTGGCTCGCACCTGGCTCGCACCCGCGCTGCATTTTCTGCTTGTTTGGTATCCTGCACGTGCAACTGGGCCTGGCCCGACGGATGCAAAATGAGGCTCCCAGCCAGGCTGAGGGGAAACACAAGTTTCAGCCGTTTCCGTGAGCCTGCATCCGCGCCTGCAGCCCTGCACCCGCGCCTGCGAACGTGGCTAGGGTCTCTCTCCCAATCGGCTCACAACCTCTCATTCACGCCACTCTCCTCACTCATCTCCTCTCTCGTGCGGCACTAGATCTCGCCGCCCCGTCGCCTCTGTGCACGTCGCTGGCGCGCCCCCTCACTGCTGCGCAGGTAGAACTCTCCTCCTCCCTCCTCTCTCATCCGTCCCCGTTTGTTTCTTCCCTTCCATCCCCGGTTCTTTGCCGCTCGTGTTGCTTCTTCTACAGATGCAGATGGGTGAGCGCACAGATCGGCGGCCTCCTCCGGCCACAGACGAGAAAGAAGACAAGGTAAGGATTAGAGATGTTCACCGAGCTCTGCGTGTGGCTAGCCCCGATGCTTCCTTCTCTCAAAGCCCCATCTAGATTGGATATGTATAAGCTGAGATCTGTCCCTAATCTTCTTTTCCCCTATAGATTTGAGATGGTTGGACTGTAGTATGGACTAATTGTGTGGACAGCAGTGGAGTATCGATGCTCTTTTTTCCATGCGAGGCAGATTGTGTGTAGTATGTATGCTCGTTTGTTGGACTGCAATATGTACTTTTGCTAATATGTAGACAAGTGATTTTTTTAACTTCAACTATCTCTGCCATTTTGAAGACATGTGACTATATTTGGACCAATTTTTTTAAAATTCAATCAGCAAATATATTTGAGTGGGAGTTCATGTCACTAAAACAATCTTTCAATTATTTCACATACATGTACAAGAACCTTGAATCAGAGATATTTGCATACTACAAAACAACATTTGTTGTATGTAGCATCTCTCATACAACTCACATGCAAGATACCAAACAAAATCTGAGCTTAGCCTGCCTCATTCCATGCAGTCCACCGAACACACTTCTCTACTCCTTCTTGCATCAGCTCAACCAGGCTAGCCTCAACCAAGCTCCTTCATGCGATGCAGGCTAGAGCTCCCCAGGGAACCAAACACGCCCTATTGCTTTCTCCATAACTTATACATGTTCCTATGACTATGAGATTATGCAACTCCCAAATATCGGAGGAACACTTAGTGTGCTATCAAACATCACAATGTAACTGGGTGATTATAAAGATGCTCTACAGGTGTCTCTGATGGTGTTTGTTGAGTTGGCTGCTACCTCTTGAGCATGAGTTGGTTTTCCCTTGAAGAGGAAAGGGTGATGCAGTAAAGTAGCGTAAGTATTTCCCTCAGTTTTTGAGAACCAAGGTATCAATCCAGTAGGAGACTACACGCAAATCGCCTAGTACCTGCACAAACAATCGAGAACCTTGCAACCAACGAGATAAAGGGGTTGTCAATCCCTTCACGACCACTTGCAAAAGTGAGATCTGATAAAGATAATAAGATAAATATTTTTGGTATTTTTGTTGTATAGATTGAAAAGTAAAGATTGCAAAATAAATAGTAAAGTAGAATTATAGATCGGAAACTTATATAATGTAAAGTAGACCCGGGGCCATAGGTTTCACTAGTGGCTTCTCTCAAGATAGCATATATTATGGTGGGTGAACAAATTACAGCCGAGCAATTGATAGAAAAGCGCATAGTTATGAGAATATCTAGGCATGATCATGAACATAGGCATCACTGAGGGAGTCCTCGACTACGGGGTCCTCGGGCGTCCGACCTATCAGACATGGGCCGAATTAATGGGCTGAGAAGATACACGACCGAAGACTCTCTCCCGTGTCTGGATGGGACTCTCCTTGACATGGAAGGCAAGCCTGGCGATCAAATATGAAGCTTCCTTTCTCTGTAACTGACCTTGTACAACCCTAGTCCCCACCAGTGTCTATATAAACCGAAGGGCTTAGTCCGGATCGAGAGATAGATAATCATAGTCAGACAAGCTAGACTTTTAGGGTTTAGCCATTACGATCTCATGGTAGATCAACTTTTGTAATACTCATATTCATCAAGATCAATCAAGCAGGAAGTAGGGTATTACCTCAATAGAGAGGGCCCGAACCTAGGTAAACATTGTGTCCCCTGTCTCATGTTACCATCGACCTTAGACGCACAGTTTCGGGACCCCCTACCCGAGATCCGCTGATTTTGACACCGACATTGGTGCTTTCATTCAGAGTTCCACTGTGCCGTCCCCAAAAGGTTTGATGGCTCCTTCAATCATCTACAACAATGCTGTCTAAGGGGAAGCCTTTCTCCCCAGACAGATCTTTGTGTTCGACGGCTTCACAATGCGGGCCAACTCGCTTGGCCATCTGGAATAGATCGACAGCTACGCCCCCGGCTGTCAGGTCAGATTTGGGAGCTTGAACTACGTCCCTGATATCCCCGGAGACTTGATCTTTGACGGATTCGAGACCACGGTAGTCACTCCTGGTCACCTCGATGAACATGACTTAGATCTGTCATCGGGCCATACCCAGGAAATTGCACCTGTAACCGCTCTAGCCTTAGATCCGGAGCAGGTCGACAGGAGCTCAACCCCGCTATAGAGGCCGCAGACCCAATAGTGTTGCAGCCGCACACAGACCTAACCTCTGGCAATGCATGTGTCACCGGAACCTCGGACTTGTTTCCGGCTGTAAGTTCCGAACTACGTGCCTCCGCGCATGTCGAGCATGATCAGTCATCGATCGCCGAATTCAGCACCGCGGACATCTTCCGACACTCGCCTTTGGGCGATGTGCTGAACTCATTAAAAAATCTATCCTTAGCGGGGGATTCACAGTCGAACTATATCCGGTTCGAACTAGAAGCTGGTGACGGGGAATTTCGCTTCCCACCCGCCACCCACTTTATAGCCACTGTCGAAGACTTAACAGATATGCTTGATTACGACTCCGAAGACATCGACGGTATGGACGACGATGCAAATGAGGAGCACGGCCAAAACCCGCCGTTCACCGGACGCTAGACGACCACTTCTTTGTATGACGTGTACATGGTGGATACACCTAAAGAACCTAACGATGACGACAAAGAAGATCCAGTCGAGGATAAACCTCCTAGGACACAGCCCAAGCGCCGACGTCAGCGGCTCTGCTCTAAGTCACGTCGTGCAAAAGATAGAAATACCGGCACAGGAGAAGATAACACTCCGACGGTGTTGAAGATAATGAAGACCCCACTGAAGCAACTTCTGAACAAGAAGAACGGGAAGATGGGCAAGTTAGCCCCGATGAACAGGCCATAAACAAAGACTCGGAGGACATCAATTATCTTCCGCTCTCCAAGGATGAGGTGAGCCTCGGCAACGAGGATTTCATCATGCCTGAGGAACCTCTTGAGCAGGAGCGCTTTAAGCGTCAGCTAATAGCCACTACAAGGAACCTGAAAAAGAAGCAGCAGCAGCTTCAAGCTGATCAAGATCTGCTAAATGATAGATGGACTGATGTCCTGGCAGCTGAAGAATACGACCTTAAGCACCCAGCCAAAAGTTACCCGAAGCGCAAATTGCTACCTCAGTTTGATGATGAGGCGCTGGAGCCCATACCATCATCACGCAATGGGGCTGACCGACTACCACGTGGTCGGGATAAAGCGGCAACTCAAGCCGAATACCAGCCCACCCCGCCTCATTATAAAGGCAAAGATCAAACAACTCATTGAGGGAGTCCTGGATTAGGGGGTGTCCGTATGGCCGGACTATACCTTCAGCCGGATTCCTGGACTATGAAGATACAAGATTGAAGACTTCGTCCCGTGTCCGGAAGGGACTTTCCTTGGCGTGGAAGGCAAGCTTGGCGATGCGGATATGTAGATCTCCTACCATTGTAACCGACTCTATGTAACCCTAACCCTATCCGGTGTCTATATAAACCGGAGGGTTTTAGTCCGTAGGACAACACATTCATACACAACAATCATACCATAGGCTAGCTTCTAGGGTTTAGCCTCTCCGATCTCGTGGTAGATCTACTCTTGTACTACCCATATCATCAATATTAATCAAGCAGGATGTAGGGTTTTACCTGCATCAAGAGGGCCCGAACCTGGGTAAAACTTCGTGTCCCTTGCCTCCTGTTACCATCCGGCCTAGACGCACAGTTCGGGACCCCCTACCCGAGATCCGCCGGTTTTGACACCGACATTGGTGCTCTCATTGAGAGTTCCTCTGTGTCATCACCGTTAGGCTTGATGGCTCCTACGATCATCAATAGCGATGCAGTCCAGGGTGAGACCTTCCTCCCCGGACAGATCTTCGTCTTCGGCGGCTTCGCACTGCGGGCCAATTCACTTGGCCATCTGGAGCAGATCGAAAGCTATGCCCCTGGCCGTTAGGTCAGATTTGGAAGTTTAAACTACACGGCTGACATCCGCGGGGACTTGATCTTCGACGGATTCGAGCCACTGCCGAGCTTGTCGCACTGTCACGACGAGCATGACCTAGCTCTGCCGCCGAACAGTGCCCTGGAGGCCACACCCGCATCAGTTTCGACCCTTAATTCGGAGCCTACTGCGCCGATCGAGGATGGGTGGTTGGATGCCACCTCGGGGGCTACGATCCCAACGGCGATCGAGCCGAACACCAGCCCCGCACTCTGCGAGACTCGTGACTCCAGGGAGCCGGACTCCTCTCCGGACTCCGAACCCTCCGCGCGCCTGCCGATCAAATCCGATTGGGCGCCGATCATGGAGTTTACTGCCGCGGATATCTTTCAGCACTCGCCTTTCGACGATATTCTGAAGACACTAAAGTCTCTCTCTTTATCAGGAGAGCCCTGGCCGAACTACGGCCAGCAAGGTTGGGATACGGACGATGAAGAAATTCAAAGCCCACCCACCACCCACTCTGTAGCCACTGTCGACGATTTAACCGACATGCTTGACTTCAACTTCGAAGACATCGACGGTATGGACGCTGATGCAGGAGACGATGAAGAACCAGCGCCTATTGGGCCCTGGAAAGCCACCTCGTCATATGACATATACATGGTGGACACCCCAAAAGAAGGAGATGGCGATGGAACAGCGGAGGATGACCCCTCCAAGAAACAGCCTAAGCGCCAGCGTCAGCGGCGCCGCTCAAAATCCCGCCAAAACAAATAAGGTGATTCCAGCACGGGAGATAATAATACTCTGGAGAGTGCCGAAGAAAACCCCCTCCAGCAAGATTCAGCACAGGAGGATGGAGAAGCCAGCCCTCATGAGAGAGCGGCAGACAGAGAGGTCGAGGACGATAACTATACGCCTTCCTCCGAAGACGAGGCAAGCCTCGACGACGACGAATTTGTCGTGCCAAAGGATCCCGTCGAGCAAGAGCGTTTTCAACGCAGGCTTATGGCCACGGCAAGAAGCCTCAAGAAAAAGCAGCAACAACTTAGAGTTGATCAAGATTTGCTAGTCGACAGATGGACTGAAGTCCTCGCGGCCGAAGAGCATAAACTCGAACGCCCCTCCAAGAGCTACCCAAAGTGCAGGTTGCTACCCCGATTAGAGGAGGAAGCACTTAAACCTTCATCACAAGCACTTGATATGGCCGACCGGCCACCTCATGGCCGCGACAGAGAGGCCTTTTGGCCCTCCACTCAAGCCGCACCCCATACCAAGGCACGGGAAAATGTGCCAGACCTGCGAGATATGTTGGAGGACAAGGCAAGGCAAACAAGATCGATCTATGGATCGCGTGGGCGCCCCATGACTCGAGACGATAACCGTCACGCCGGACACAAATCCGGTAGGGCCGAACACAGTAGACAAAGCTCATTGGAGCTACGTCGTGATATAGCCCAGTACAGAGGCGCCGCACACCCACTATGCTTCATAGACGAAGTAATGGATCATCAAATCCCCGAGGGTTTCAAACCCATAAACATCGAATCATATGATGGCACAACAGATCCTGCGGTATGGATCGAGGATTATGTCCTTCATATCCACATGGCCCGCGGCGATGATCTCCACGCCATCAAATACCTCCCACTCAAGCTTAAAGGACCAGCTCGACATTGGCTTAACAGCTTGCCAGCAGGATCAATCAGTTGTTGGGAGGACCTGTAAGCCGCATTCCTCGACAATTTCCAGGGCACTTATGTGCGACCACCAGACGCCGATGACCTAAGCCATGTAATTCAGCAGCCAGAGGAATCGGCCAGGCAATTCTGGACATGGTTCCTAACAAAGAAAAATCAAATAGTCGGCTGTCCGGACGCAGAGGCCCTAGCAGCCTTCAAGCACAATATCCGTGACAAGTGGCTTGCCCGGCACCTTGGATAGGAAAAGCCGAAATCTATGGCAGCACTCACGACACTCATGACCCGCTTTTGCACGGGAGAAGACAGCTGGCTTGCTCGTAGCAACAATATGACCAAGAACCCTGGTAATTCTGATAACAGGGACAATAGTGGCAGGTCGCGTCACAACAAGCAAAAGCGCCATATTAACGGCGACAATGCTGAGGATACAACAGTTAATGCCGGATTCAGAGGCTATAAATCCGGTCAGCGGAAAAAGCCATTCAACAGAAATCCTAGGGGCCCGTCTAGTTTGGACCGAATACTCGACCGCTTGTGCCAGATACATGGCACCCCCGAAAAGCCAGCCAATCACACCAATAGGGATTGTTGGGTGTTCAAGAAGGCAAGCAAGTTAAATGCCGAAAATAAAGACAAGGGGCTGCATAGAGATGACGATGAAGAGTCCCGGCCGCCGAACAACAGTGGACAGAAGGGTTTTCCCCCACAAGTGCGGACGGTGAACATGATATACGCAACCCACATCCCCAAGAGGGAGCGGAAGCGCGCATTAAGGGACGTATACGCGGTAGAGCCAGTCGCCCCAAAGTTCAACCCATGGTCCTCCTGCCCGATCACCTTTGATCGAAGGGACCATCCCACTAGCACCCGTCATGGCAGATTCGCCGCATTGGTTTTAGACCCAATTATTGACGGATTTTATCTCACTAGAGTCCTTATGGATGGCGGCAGCAGCCTGAACCTGCTTTACCAGGATACAGTGCGGAAAATGGGCCTAGATCCCTCGAGGATTAAGCCCACCAAAACGACCTTTAGAGGCGTAATACCAGGTGTAGAGGCCAACTGTACAGGCTCAGTCACACTTGAAGTGGTCTTCGGATCTCTGGATGATTTCCGAAGCGAGGAGTTAATCTTCGACATAGTCCCATTCCACAGTGGCTATCACGCACTGCTCGGGCGAACCGCACTCGCCAAGTTCAATGCGGTACCGCACTACGCATAGCTTAAGCTCAAGATGCCAGGCCCTCGAGGAGTAATCACGGTCAATGGAAACACCGAACACTCCCTCTGAACGGAGGAACACATGGCGGCCCTTTCAGCGGAAGCACAAAGCAGCCTCTCCAGGCAATTCTCCATTCCGGTCATTAAATGTCCGGACACCGTCAAGCGCGCCCGGAGTAACCTACAACAAGACCGCCTGGCACGTTTCGAGCAGGCGTAGCAATGCGGCCCCAATCCCAGCCCTCGCAAAAATGCAACACTAGTGCTTCACGTGCATAACTACGCTCTAGAAATACCATGGGTACAGGGGGAGGGGCACCACCACGGCACGCCCGAAACACGGCTTAAACCGCACCAGGGGCTGCCGATTTTTTAATTTTCTCTTACTTTCAGGACTCCATTCTTCGGAAGGCCTATTTGGCAGTTCAATTACCGCACAAACGATGCAAGAACCAGGGAAGCAGACAAGCCATGCCACATTACGGAACTCCCAGGTGGTCTCTATCACGAGTAGTATACCTGTTTCACATATCATTCCGCAACCTGCCCCTGGAACGGACATGTTAAATAGTCCAAACTTTTGCTTATCGCATTATTTGTATCGTTCTTCTTTGATTGCAGCCCCTTTTTATTAAACAATGCATAGCTTTTGTCTATTTTTGCATTACTCTTTTTTTACAAATATATGTTCCTTAAACGACATGTTGCACCCGTACACATTCGTATAGCCAAAATACGCCAGGGGCTTTAGTACCCCTCAATATGGTGTGAGAAGTCCGAACACTTTAACAAGTGCGGCACCCCGAATTTATAGCATTATATGCATCGGCTCCAAATCATGTCTTTGGTCAAATGTTGGGTTTGCCCGGCTCCTATCTTTTGGTGCCTTACATTCCGCTATATCGGCTAAGGTAGCACTAGGAGAACTACTGCGATTGTGCCCCAGTTGAGCTGGGTCGAGCACCTCAGTAGAGAAAGCTAAAACTGACTGTCATGATGAAGCGAGAGCTGGTCGCTGTTCGAGAGGTTTTTCGAGTCCCTAAAGACTTATGCCGCTTAGAGCGAGGATGTAACGCCCTCGATGCGGCTATATCTCCCACGTGTCGAAGCACGACTTAGAGGCATAACTGCATTGAAAGCAATGTCGCAAGTGAGGTAATCTTCACACAACCCATGTAATACATAAGGGAAAGAGATACATAGTTGGATTACAATCGCCACTTCACACAAATACATGAGTAAAGCATTACATCATCCAAATACAATCAGGGCCCGACTACGGAGCCAAAATAAAAGAAGACTACCCCAAATGCTACACAGATCCCCGATCGACCCCAACTGGGCTCCACTACTGATCAACTAGAACGAAACAACACAAAGGGCAAGATCTTCATCGAGCTCCTCCTTGAGCTTGGTTGCGTCATCTGCACGGTTCAACGGCACCTGCAAGTTGGTTTTGGAAGTATCTGTGAGTCACGGGGACTCAGCAATCTCACACCCTCGCGATCAAGACTATTTAAGCTTATGGGTAAGGTAAAAGGTATGAGGTGGAGCTGCAGCAAGCGACTAGCATATATGGTGGCTAACATATGCAAAAGAGAGCGAGAAGAGAAGGCAAAGCACGGTCGAACAACTATGATCAAGAAGTGATCCTGGAACAATCTACGTCAAGCATAACTCCAACACCGTGTTCACTTCCCGGACTCCGCCGGAAAGAGACCATCACGGTTACACACGCGGTTGATGTATTTTAATTAAGGTCAACTTTAGGTTTTCTACAACCGGACGTTAACAAATTCCCATCTGCCCATAACCGTGGGGACGGCTTTCGAAAGTTCAATCCCTGCAGGGGAGTCCCAACTTAGCCCATGACAAGCTCTCACGGTCAACGAAGGATATACCTTCTCCCGAGACATTCCGATCAGACTCAGTATCCCGGTTCTACAAGACAACTTCAACAAGTTAAAACAAATCCAGCAACACCGCCCGAATGTGCCGACAAATCCCGATAGGAGCTGCACATATCTCGTTCTCAGGCACACTCAGATGAGCAGTCCGTACAACTAAAACCAAACCTCGAGTTTCCCCGAGGGGGCGCTGCACAGGGCTCTAGTTTGGACCAACACTCAGAGGAGCACTGGCCTGGGGTTTAAATAAAGATGACCCTTGAGTCCGCGGAACCCAAGGGAAAAAGAGGCTAGGAGGCGAATGGTAAAACCAAAGTTGGGCATTGCTGGAAGAGTTTTATTCAAGGCGAACTGTCAAGGGGTTCCCATAATAGCCCAACCGCGTAAGGAACGCAAAATCCAGGAACATAACACCGATATGACGGAAACTAGGGCGGCAAGAGTGGAACAAAACACCAGGCACAAGGCCGAGCCTTCCACCCTTTACCAAGTATATAGATGCATTAATTAAATAAGAGATATTCTGATATCCCAACAAGTAAACATGTTCCAACAAGGAACAACATCTCCATGTTCCAGCAAGGAACAAACTTCAATCTTCACCTGCAACTAACAACGCTATAATAGGGGCTGAGCAAAGCGGTACATAGCCAAACAACGGTTTGCTAGGACAAGGTGGGTTAGAGGCTTGGTTCAACAATATGGGAGGCATGATAAGAAAGTGGTAAGTATCACAGCATAGGCATAGCAAAAGAGCGAGCAACTAGCAAGCAAAGATAGAAGTGATTTCGAGGGTATGGTCATCTTGCCTGAGATCCCGCAAGGAAGAAGAACGAGTCCATGAAGAAGACAAACGGACGAAGTCGAACGGATCCTCACAAACACGACGTTACCGGAACCAACCCGAAGAAGCAACACCGGAAAGAAAGCAAACAACATAGTAAACAACCACCACATAAGCATGGCAAGATGCGCAAACAAGAATGATGCATGCCCGGTTTAATGAAGCATGGCATGGCAAAGTGCACAAGAAATTCTACAAATTAAGTGGAGCTCACTATGCAACGAGTTGCATATTGACGAAACACCACAACAAGTTATTTAGTTCGATCTCGTTTATGTACCCAACAATATTAAATGTTCTTAAACATGGAAAGAGGGTGAAGCAAAGTAAAACTACCTATCTAGTCAAGGTTAAATGAGGCCGGAAGCAATGAACAACAAATCCGAAAACTCCTCATGTGCATATATTAGGTTTGGTACTGTTTGTCAGGACCCCGACTCAATGCCACATCGATCTAGCATGTAACACCTCATATCACTTTGCGGCCTCACGCACGGTATTTCCACGGGTGTCGCCTTACCTTTGCCCGGGACCGTTTGCGCCTTTTGGCACACGTATATGATAGTGTCGCTAGCATCCATATGATAAGGAGCCCGGGCTGACATGGCTAGTCGTAAACCCAAAGTGGCACAGACTTACAGGGACAGGCATCCATGACCCAGCATCGAACGTGTCGGTCATCAGCGAGTGAATCCAGGCTATAGCACTGGGCTAGCAGGACTCCGGTGAACCGGGCTGTAGCGGGCTAACAGGACTCCGGTATTCATCGCGTGACATTTCCCCGAAGGGACAGACACAGGAACGAAGAAGGACACATGCCGGCCAGCCTAAGTGTTCCGGAGCAGTAGCAAGCTACCATGGCTCAGTGAAACACTAGGAGACATTTCCCGGTAAGAGAGGCTACTAAGGATAAACAACTAGATGGTCAGATCCCACACATACCAAGCATTTCAATATCATACACACAATATGCTCGATATGTGCAAATACAACATGGCATCACAACATGACTCTATAACTCAGGTATTTATCAATAGGCTCCGAGGAGCGAGATATTACAAACATGGGTCTCATGACCCAACAATCAGAGCATACAAATCAAAGCACAAGCGGAAGCTATCATGTCTGAGTACAGACATCTATAAATGAAAAAGGCTGAGAAGCCTGACTATCTATCAGATCCTGCCGAGGGCACAAGATCGTAGCTGAGGTATCAAGCTAAACGTCGAAGTCCACGCAGAACTACTAGTGAGACTGGAGTCTCTCTGCAAAACATAAAATAGGCAAACGTGAGTACAAATGTACCCAGCAAGACTTACATCAGATCTATCTACATATGCATCATTATCAACAAGGGGGTGGAGGGGTTTGACTGCAGCAAGCCAGCTTTGACTCGGTGGCTATCCTGAACTACGACTGCAAGTAACTCTCTTGAAGTGGCGCACACGAGTCCACATATTCACCAACCAATACACCACTATGGATCCGCTCCCGTCTCCCTACGAGAACGCCATCCATAGCACTCACGCTTATCTTGCGTATTTTAAGGTATCCACTTTCACTTGTCTATGAACTGATATAAGCAACCCAGAAGTCCTTTACGGTGGACACGGCTATTCGAATAGATGATGTTAACCCTGCAGGGGTGTACTTCTTCATACATGTTTCCACCACTTAGCGTCTGCACACGACATGTGCTCGGCAGACTTCAAGCGAAAGCCGACGTGGGTGTAGACCACGACCTACCTAAACACTCAAGTCTCTAGTCCAGGTTTATCGCCTATTCGGGTTCCATCCATGAGGAGATCCGGCCGGAGTTTCGCTCACAGCCCCAAACGATGTGAACAGGGTTCCCGAGATACCAAACGGGCATCCGGTACACCGTGCCACGTACCTACCGCATCACAGCCCACCCCTACGGTCAGCGCTGTCCACGGCCTCCAGTAAGCTACAAACACCAGAAACTACTTGCAACTCCTGGACAGAGGACTAGGGTGAATAAGAAGTCGAGCGGGGTCATATTTCAGGGCCCAATGTATGGTAGTAGCTGAATCATGGATCACAAACACAGAACTCAGTTCCTGAGGACGGCTTCGATGAGACAACCCACCATGTACTCCTACATGGCCTCTCACCGACACCTTTTACCAAATCGTGTTCACACACTTAGCTCACACACAGTCGGACATATTCTCACACCTCTGATTCATCCTCGATGAATCAGACCTGACTCAACTCTAAGCAGTAGCAGGCATGACAAACAAGCATGAATGAGTACCGGCCACCCCTACCGTGGCTAGCATGAGTAGGAGTTGTTTGAGCCCTGATGTGCCTACTCATTCATGCTTGTTTGTCATGCCTGCTACTGCTTAG
>NC_041382.1:625185582-625187348 GCF_002162155.2 Triticum dicoccoides
TCTGATGTAAGTCTTGCTGGGTACATTTGTACTCACGTTTGCCTATTTTATGTTTTGCAGAGAGACTCCAGTCTCACTAGTAGTTCCGCGTGGACTTCGACGTTTAGCTTGATACCTCAGCTACGATCTTGTGCCCTCGGCAGGATCTGATAGATAGTCAGGCTTCTCAGCCTTTTTCATTTATAGATGTCTGTACTCAGACATGATAGCTTCCGCTTGTGCTTTGATTTGTATGCTCTGATTGTTGGGTCATGAGACCCATGTTTGTAATATCTCGCTCCTCGGAGCCTATTGATAAATACCTGAGTTATAGAGTCATGTTGTGATGCCATGTTGTATTTGCACATATCGAGCATATTGTGTGTATGATATTGAAATGCTTGGTATGTGTGGGATCTGACCATCTAGTTGTTTATCCTTAGTAGCCTCTCTTACCGGGAAATGTCTCCTAGTGTTTCACTGAGCCATGGTAGCTTGCTACTGCTCCGGAACACTTAGGCTGGCCGGCATGTGTCCTTCTTCGTTCTATGTCTGTCCCTTCGGGGAAATGTCACGCGATGAATACCGGAGTCCTGTTAGCCCGCTACAGCCCGGTTCACCGGAGTCCTGCTAGCCCAGTGCTACAGCCTGGATTCACTCGCTGATGACCGACACGTTCGATGCTGGGTCATGGATGCCTGTCCCTGTAAGTCTGTGCCACTTTGGGTTTACGACTAGCCATGTCAGCCCGGGCTCCTTATCATATGGATGCTAGCGACACTATCATATACGTGTGCCAAAATGCGCAAACGGTCCCGGGCAAAGGTAAGGCGACACCCGTGGAAATACCGTGCGTGAGGCCGCAAAGTGATATGAGGTGTTACATGCTAGATCGATGTGGCATTGAGTCGGGGTCCTGACAGCGTTGGTATCAGAGCCTGACTGCCTGTAGGATTACCAAGCCAAATTGGTCGAAGTTGAGTCTAGAAATTCTTTAGTTATATAAGGGAATTGAGTGTGGGATGAAACGTAAGGCTCTTTTTACTCCTTATACTTTATGCCCTTCTGATCTGAGTCATCTTATCTTTCCTACGGGGATTAAGAACTAGGCTATCTCTTCTTTCTATCAGGATCACGTGTTACTAATCCGTAGACTTATAAGATTGTTGGATTTAAGCCTCGTTTCAGTTCCTACTACTTCTGTATGATTACTGTTGATCTCGGAACCTTGATATTGTGATGTTGAGTGGTTATGCCACCATTTTTGTGAATGTCTCAAATCTTTTCTGAGCATTTACAGCCGTTATGTTGTCCGAGTCATTCCAGGTTTCTAAATAGTCTGATGCATTTGCAAAATCCTTTCCCTCTGGTTTCGATGTTCCTTTATGCCAGCTCAATCACACTAATTGTTGAGTTGAGGTATTCTATTGCCTTGACATTTATGTTGGAGTTACTATTATGACCCTAGGTATTTAGGGAGTCACCTAGTAATCTAGCAACGTTTTGTGTTCCCAGTGTGAGATTCTGGCCTTTATTCTCGAAAGCATTCCGTGATGCTACTTAGTAGTAGGTATTCTATTCCTGGGTTTTGAACCCGAGATTCACTCTACTTACTTCATGTTGATAGTGTTGCTAGTTCCTTTAGGATATTAGTAACTTTGCGATAGTCCTCGAGGTTCGTGGTATATCCTTCTTCCAATTACCATGAACCATTCTTGGCAGGAGTTCTTCTGAACCAAAAGATGACAACAAGAGTGCTCTTGATGAGTTCTCCATTATATATTGTG
>NC_041382.1:625189449-625260153 GCF_002162155.2 Triticum dicoccoides
CACAATATATAATGGAGAACTCATCAAGAGCACTCTTGTTGTCATCTTTTGGTTCAGAAGAACTCCTGCCAAGAATGGTTCATGGTAATTGGAAGAAGGATATACCACGAACCTCGAGGACTATCGCAAAGTTACTAATATCCTAAAGGAACTAGCAACACTATCAACATGAAGTAAGTAGAGTGAATCTCGGGTTCAAAACCCAGGAATAGAATACCTACTACTAAGTAGCATCACGGAATGCTTTCGAGAATAAAGGCCAGAATCTCACACTGGGAACACAAAACGTTGCTAGATTACTAGGTGACTCCCTAAATACCTAGGGTCATAATAGTAACTCCAACATAAATGTCAAGGCAATAGAATACCTCAACTCAACAATTAGTGTGATTGAGCTGGCATAAAGGAACATCGAAACCAGAGGGAAAGGATTTTGCAAATGCATCAGACTATTTAGAAACCTGGAATGACTCGGACAACATAACGGCTGTAAATGCTCAGAAAAGATTTGAGACATTCACAAAAATGGTGGCATAACCACTCAACATCACAGTATCAAGGTTCCGAGATCAACAGTAATCATACAGAAGTAGTAGGAACTGAAACGAGGCTTAAATCCAACAATCTTATAAGTCTACGGATTAGTAACACGTGATCCTGATAGAAAGAAGAGATAGCCTAGTTCTTAATCCCCGTAGGAAAGATAAGATGACTCAGATCAGAAGGGCATAAAGTATAAGGAGTAAAAAGAGCCTTACGTTTCATCCCACAATCAATTCCCTTATATAACTAAAGAATTTCTAGACTCAACTTCGACCAGTTTGGCTTGGTAATCCTACAGGCAGTCAGGCTCTGATACCAACGCTGTCAGGACCCCGACTCAATGCCACATCGATCTAGCATGTAACACCTCATATCACTTTGCGGCCTCACGCACGGTATTTCCACGGGTGTCGCCTTACCTTTGCCCGGGACCGTTTGCGCCTTTTGGCACACGTATATGATAGTGTCGCTAGCATCCATATGATAAGGAGCCCGGGCTGACATGGCTAGTCGGAAACCCAAAGTGGCACAGACTTACAGGGACAGGCATCCATGACCCAGCATCGAACGTGTCGGTCATCAGCGAGTGAATCCAGGCTGTAGCACTGGGCTAGCAGGACTCCGGTGAACCGGGCTGTAGCGGGCTAACAGGACTCCGGTATTCATCGCGTGACATTTCCCCGAAGGGACAGACATAGGAACGAAGAAGGACACATGCCGGCCAGCCTAAGTGTTCCGGAGCAGTAGCAAGCTACCATGGCTCAGTGAAACACTAGGAGACATTTCCCGGTAAGAGAGGCTACTAAGGATAAACAACTAGATGGTCAGATCCCACACATACCAAGCATTTCAATATCATACACACAATATGCTCGATATGTGCAAATACAACATGGCATCACAACATGACTCTATAACTCAGGTATTTATCAATAGGCTCCGAGGAGCGAGATATTACAAACATGGGTCTCATGACCCAACAATCAGAGCATACAAATCAAAGCACAAGCGGAAGCTATCATGTCTGAGCACATACATCTATAAATGAAAAAGGCTGAGAAGCCTGACTATCTATCAGATCCTGCCGAGGGCACAAGATCGTAGCTGAGGTATCAAGCTAAACGTCGAAGTCCACGCGGAACTACTAGTGAGACTGGAGTCTCTCTGCAAAACATAAAATAGGCAAACGTGAGTACAAATGTACCCAGCAAGACTTACATCAGATCTATCTACATATGCATCATTATCAACAAGGGGGTGGAGGGGTTTGACTGTAGCAAGCCAGCTTTGACTCGGTGGCTATCCTGAACTACGACTGCAAGTAACTCTCTTGAAGTGGCGCACACGAGTCCACATATTCACCAACCAATACACCACTATGGATCCGCTCCCGTCTCCCTACGAGAACGCCATCCATAGCACTCACGCTTATCTTGCGTATTTTAAGGTATCCACTTTCACTTGTCTATGAACTGATATAAGCAACCCAGAAGTCCTTTACGGTGGACACGGCTATTCGAATAGATGATGTTAACCCTGCAGGGGTGTACTTCTTCATACATGTTTCCACCATTTAGCGTCTGCACACGACATGTGCTCGGCAGACTTCAAGCGAAAGCCGACGTGGGTGTAGACCACGACCTACCTAAACACTCAAGTCTCTAGTCCAGGTTTATCGCCTATTCGGGTTCCATCCATGAGGAGATCCGGCCGGAGTTTCGCTCACAGCCCCAAACGATGTGAACAGGGTTCCCGAGATACCAAACGGGCATCCGGTACACCGTGCCACGTACCTACCGCATCACAGCCCACCCCTACGGTCAGCGCTGTCCACGGCCTCCAGTAAGCTACAAACACCAGAAACTACTTGCAACTCCTGGACAGAGGACTAGGGTGAATAAGAAGTTGAGCGGGGTCATATTTCAGGGCCCAATGTATGGTAGTAGCTGAATCATGGATCACAAACACAGAACTCAGTTCCTGAGGACGACTTCAATGAGACAACCCACCATGTACTCCTACATGGCCTCTCACCGACACCTTTTACCAAATCGTGTTCACACACTTAGCTCACACACAGTCGGACATATTCTCACACCTCTGATTCATCCTCGATGAATCAGACCTGACTCAACTCTAAGCAGTAGCAGGCATGACAAACAAGCATGAATGAGTAGGCACATCAGGGCTCAAACAACTCCTACTCATGCTAGTGGGTTTCATCTATTTACTGTGGAATGACAGGTCATGCAAAGGATAAAGGGGTTCAGCTACCGCAGCAAGTAACAGATGAATCGTTGTTGTCCTAATGCAGTAAAAGAGAGCAGGAGCGAGAGAGTGGGATTGTATCGGAATGAACAAGGGGGTTTTGCTTGCCTGGCACTTCTGAAGATAACATTGAGTCTTCATCAGTGTCAACGATCACATCATCGGTATCACGTCTATCGAGAGGGGACAAATACCGGCAACACAGAAGGGAACACAATCAATGCAATGCACAATATGATGCATGATCATGACATGGCAAAATGAATGTGTTTTGGGCTAATGCAACTAGCAACAGATTAAATGAAGTTGGTTTGAATACAAGATTCAAATTCAAACTCCATATGTGATTATTCAGATGCCATTTATATGATTTGTGCTAAACAGCACCTATAAGTTGTTCTAACATGCATGAAAATGGTACAAATGGATAGATTGGATTTTTCCGATCATTTTTCATATATAATTTATCTCATTTGGAGGTACGGTTGAATTTCTATGATTTATTGAAGTTTTAGCTATTTTCTGGAATTTCCTGATTATTTTTAAATCCAGAAAATACTTATTGCGTCAGCCCCACGTCACAGTGACGTCAGCAGGGTCAACTGGGCGCCCCAGGTCAAACCTGACGTGTGGGGGCCACACGTCAGTGACACAGGAGCTAATCCCGGTCAAACCCAGCGCTAACTGAGGTTTGACCAGGGGTGGGGCCCACAGTCAGTGGCCTAGGGGGTTGGTTAGGGTGTCATTAGCGCTAATTAAGTGTGCCACGTCGGCAGTCGCCGGAGTATCGCCGGCGGCGACCATTCCGCACGGCGGCGTGGCTCGGATTCGAGCTAGGGGCGATGGTTTGGCGCGCGGTTTGGCTTATTGGAACGTCCGCGACGCGGCGCGTCCAGCGGTGGCTGTGGCCGCGGCTGGGGTGACCGGTAGCGGCAACTACGGCGAGAGAGGCGGCGACCAGAGCTCGGGCATCGCCTAAGACGATGCTATGGTGCGGCTACGGACGAACCGATGGAAGTTTTCGGCTCCTGGGAACATCTCGAGCCCAAGGGCGTGCTCAGACACGAGCTAAGACACCTGTGGCCACGGCGGTGCCATGGCCGGCGGCGAGGAGCGCTCGGCAAGGTGGTTAGGGCGGCTAGAGTACGGGAACGAGCGCGAGGAGGAGGGGGAATGGAAGAGTAGCTCACAGCGGATCTGGTGGAGGCAACAGCGAAGCCGGGGAGGGGCTGGAGCTCGCGAATCCTTGAAAGTTCGCCGGCGGCCGAAGGTTGGGGGCGAGCTTGAGGGCGACGCTGTAGGGCTTCCGGAGGGCCGTGGATCGGTGGGGAGGAAGAGGGAGTCGGGGCGGAGCTTCCTGGGGCGTCGGTGAGGCGTGGGGTGGCCGGTAGCCACGGTGGCTCTCGTCGGTGGCGGCGGCTCCGTTCGGGTGAGGAGAACGGAGGAGGGGGAGAGTGTTCTGGGGAGAGGATGGGGACGCGGGAGAGTGAGGAAGAGAGGCAGGGAGGTGCGTGGTGTCTCCGGGCGTCGAGGAGGAAGCAGGAGGTGGCCGAGGCCTCTCGGGCGCACGCCACACCTCGCCTCTGTTCTTCTGGCGAGGGAGGAAGACGACAAGGGAGGGGGTGGAGATGGGCTGGGCCGGCTGGGCCGGTTGGTGGCGCCAGGTAGGCTGCGGTAAGTGGCCCAGGTAGGTTTCCTCTCTCTCCTGCTTTTATTTACTGTTCTATTTCTGTTATTTTGTTTTTGATTTGATTTAAAATACCAAATCATTTAATAAAATCCTGGAAACAATTATGGGTGCTTTCTGAATTATTTCAGTGACCCTTAACAATTTCCAACATTTATTTGAACATTTAAATTATTTATAGTATTTAAATGCCCAAAGTCAAATACAATATGATTTAATTCAAAAATCCAAAAATGACCTAAGAATATATTCATCATTTTTGGCAGAGGTTTCCACCTTAACCAGAAATCATGAACTTTTCTTAGGAACCTTTTGGGTTTATTGAAAAGATTTTAATTCACCCTAGTTGAGTTGATTTGATGCTAGGGTTTGAACATCCCCATTTCAATTTTAGGCAAAATTTAAACATGATGCAACACATGACTAGCTAGCTCAGAGCAAACCAGAATCTAGGGATGTGACACTGTTCTGCCCCAAAACAAATTTTAGAGTTGTTAAACATGCAAAGAGATGCCACCATGTTAAACTAGGCAAAATTCTACCCCATTTACATATAAAGTTTATTAAATTCCGAGTTACGGTTATTTAGTTATGAATTAAAGCATTTTTGCCTGACATAGGAGCAAATTTAACCAAACAACATTTTAAGCATTTTAACCATGGATGAAAATGACATATTATTAATCTACACAAAATTCTAAGCAAGTTTCATATTTAAAGTTTTTACATATGATCCACCATTTGTGAGATATGATATGCATGATGTATGAGGGCTGATCTGCAAAAGTGCAAT
This sequence comes from Triticum dicoccoides, assembly GCF_002162155.2. Taxonomy (NCBI): domain Eukaryota; kingdom Viridiplantae; phylum Streptophyta; class Magnoliopsida; order Poales; family Poaceae; genus Triticum; species Triticum dicoccoides. The sequence continues at coordinate 625,194,741 of NC_041382.1, forward strand.
GCCCTGGAAATTGATAAACTCGCAGCTAAGGAAAAAAACCTAACGGGCTGAAACTAAGCAGAGGCCCAACAGGGAATAAAGAAAGAGAAGAAAGAACAAAAAAATACACAGGAGGCGTAGGGCCTCACCATGGGCTTCAGCCCGGCCGGTGGTGAGGTGGGCCGGTTGGTGCGCTGGGCCTCGGCTTAGAGTGGGCGCGGTCATGCGAGCGCTGGGTCAACGCGAGCGCTCAAGTCAGAGCGGCTCGATGCAGAAGAGCCATCGCTCGTCTCCCTCGCTCGAATAGAGGGAGGTGGCGCTGGGTGGTGTTTCTCATCGTCATTCTCAGATTTTGAAGACCGAAGAAGAGTTCTTTTTAAAATAGTGCCCCATTCTCTGCCATCCTCTCATAATTGTTTTCGGTTGTGAGATTTTCTCACCCATCCGGAGCAATTCAAGATTCTGTTCAGTTTGATTATCCGGAGCCCATCATCTAAGATTTATTCATTCCATTTTTCAGCTCTCATACTCTAAATCGTACCGGTGTCTAAATCAAGGATTCTCCAATCAGCTCGTAATCTTTTCATTCTCATGGGTCTAAATTCTCTCAAGCATTTTCGTTTATTTGCTAATTCTTCCCGGTGTTTCTTTGGCTTTTATTTAGTCATTTTTAATTCTTACGGTGATTCGTTCTAGATTCTATTCCATTGTTATCATATCAACTCATTCGTTATTTTTCCAAATCCTACCAGTGGTGCGTTGAAGACCTTCCCAAGTTGACGCTATATCTATCTTAATCCTTTTCAACGAGAATAAGTAGTATGCCAAATCCGTTTGCTCGTCATCAATTAAAAATTGATGAAGGATAAGCATAATGTAATTCTTATTCTTGTTTCATCCAAGTGATTTAATTCCCTATTCCGGAGGTTCATCAAAATTCTTGTTTCCATTTGTTCATCCTTCTTTTCCGGAGCTCCAAGTTTTATCTTTATCTCGTTGCGGAGATTCATATAAATCGGTACAAGGATTCACCTTGTGTTTTCAACTTCTCTTTCCTTTCGTTTGATCATTCTTTTTGTTACCGGAGTTCTTCATCAAGGTTCTACATGATGGTTCATCAAGGATTTAATTTCCTTCTCGAAGTGTTCATCAAGATTCTTTTCAGAGGAGTTCAAGTATTCTTCATCTTGCATTCCGAAGTGCAGTTCTTACTATCTTATCTTTTGAGGTGGTGTTATGTCATTCGTGATAATTTCCCTTCGTGTTTCATGGATCACAAGTCTTCCAAGAGTGACATATTTAAATCCATCATTTTCTCTTCGCTCAAGTCATCTTTTCAACCCATCAATTTCTTCGAGCATGAGCTCTTCTCAATCCATCAATCTCTTCGTTGGAGTTATCTTGGGTTATATTTCACCTAAATCCGTCCCTAAGGATTGTTGCTATTTATGGTGCTCATATAAGACCCAAGTTCTTCTTTCATCCTTCCGGTGAAATAAGTTTCTCGTCTCCTTGTTCATTCCAATCCAATTCTTTTTCCGTGAGTGGCAGGTTGTTACCTCATAATTTGAGATGTATTCCATAAGACCATATAAAGCTTATTCTTTTCGTTGTTGGCTTTCCAATAACTCCGTTCAACCCTTCTCCTAAAGGTGCCTTTTCAAGCTCTTTTGTAGTAGAAGTTGGCATTGTCTTCTACATTCTTTTGTCTCGATTATCTTTATTCTATTCTTTCTCCCGGAGGTCTATTGATTTTGCTCTTTTCACTCCTCATCTCAGTTTGCCAAGATCATGTTCAATTTCTTCCATTTACAGTCGAAGTGCTGTCCAAATTATATCAGTCTTATTCCTTCTCTATCTTGTTTTCAACCGGAGTGTTTTCTACTACATTTATATCCGTAGTATTCTTTTCTCGAGTTGGCTTAACCTTTTCAAGGTTCTTTGGTTTCACTCGTTTTGTCAAAGAAGCAACTTAGTTTTACCTCTTCTCTTTCTCTTTCATTTTCCCTCCGGTGCCATTCTAGATCTCGGGACGAGATCCTCTCATAGTGGTGGAGTGTTGTGACGCCCCGAGACCGATGCGCTAGGTGTCTTCCAGTTATTCGCCATTGTTGCCATGTCATTCGCTTGCGTGCTGCACCTTGTCTTGTCATCATGTGCATTGCATCATCATGTTTTCAAAACTTGCATCCGTCCGGGTTCCCCCAGTCCGTCCGTTGTCCGTTCTGAGCCCAGACACACTTGCACACGCCCGCGGCATGTCCGAAATATTATTTTATAAGTGGCCGGAAAATGTTCTCGGAATGGGATGAAAGTTGGCATGCGGTGTTGTTTTGTTGTTAGTAGGTCGCCTGCCAAGTTTCATCACATTCGGAGTTCGTCTGATAGCCCAACCATTAAACTATAGCGGCATTATAGCCGGGCACACGTCGGACATTTTCGGTCTCCGAAAACAGTCGCCGGGCCTCCCTCTCTTCTCTTCTCTCAGCCCGAGACCGTCTACACAGCTCACCACCTACCGCCAGGCCCTACCTAACCTCTCTCGTCAGCCCGCGACCCTCCTCGCGCGCGCGCCCGAAAGCTGTCCCGGACCCGACTCGGGCTGTCACTACCGTTGTGTCCGGATCATCCCCAAACGTCTACAAAACATCACCGTTTTCTTATTTGGACTTCCTAGTGTTTTATTCTCGACCGCTCGATTTTAATTGGAGGGATGGATTAGCCCCTAAACTTCCCTCTTTTCCATATATATAGTCCACTCCTAGACTATTTTGGACAAACCCTAAAACCTAGGGCACTTGTCCCATCCATCCCCTCACCCGCCACCGCCACTTTTCCCACCATGTACATCGGGATCCTCCCTGATCCAATCCACCAACCAGCGCTCCCCCATGTCCCTCCTCGATCCCCATCACTCGTAGCCACCCAAAAATCCTTCCAGTCACCGGGAAGCTCGTCGGCGCAAGCTCCTCCCGTGCCCTTCCTGAGCCGAGCACCATGGCCCCGCCGTATATCGCCGGAGCAGAAGCCCCTTGCCCAGCGCGCCGGAGCTGTGCCTCACCACCACCACGGTCAGCTAGGGCACAGAGGACCAGGTCGCCATGCCCCTGCCTTCCCTTCATTTGCTCGCCGTGATCCTATCTCTCAACCTCTCTAATCTCTCTCGCCTCTCCCTTCTCTAGCAAAGACCCGACGCCTTGGACGTTCACGTCCCCGATCTTGCAACGCCGCCGCCTGAAGCTTCTTCGCCGGAGGCCTTCGCCTCGTCCGCGTCGTCGGCGTCCATCCCCGCCTGAATCCTCGCGTCCTCTCCGAACCTTGTGACTGCTGCTTCGCCTCTGCATCAAGGGCGTTACAGAGGAGTCGGCTCTGTCCGGCCAAGGCGTGGATAGCGCCCCGAACTCGGTCTTCCGAATACCAGGGGCTTCGCCGAAATTTAAAATTATAGAATTCTATGGCTAAGTGAGAGTGTTCACGCATTATAGTCCGATTGCCTTGTTCGTTGTGCTGAGTGCCTCCCTCGAAGGACCCAAACATGGGAAAAAGAGCGCTCAGGTTTATCCCCGAACACCCCAGCACTAGCGGCACGGGGCAGAAGCCGACGACTCGCCATCTCTCAGAATTGATAAACAGCCGCACAGAAGGTAATATTTTAAATTCCAACAGCATTGCTTAGCGCATATGAACAAGTTTTCAGCGCACAGGACAAAACGAGCAAGTTTTACTCAAAAATTACATCTCTGGAACATTCATTCGCCACAAGGCAGGCACCCTTCAGAACATCCTTATCATAATTCTCGGGCTTGCGATGCTATTTCCCCGGCGGTGGCCCGTCCTTCACAAGCTTCTCAGCATCCAGCTTGCCCCAGTGCACCTTAGCACGGGCAAGGGCCCTACGGGCACCTTCAATGCAGATGGAGCGCTTGATGACTTCGAGCCTTGGACAGGCCCCCACCAGCCGCCGCACCAGCCCGAAATAGCTCCCAGGCAGAGCCTCTCCAGGCCACAGCTAAACTATGAGGCCCTTCATGGCCTGTTCGGCCGCCTTGTGGAGCTCGACCAGTTGCTTCAACTGGTCGCTCAGGGGCACGGGGTGTCCGGCCTCAGCATACTGAGACCAGAACACCTTCTCTGTCTAGCTGCCCTCCTCAGCTCGATAGAATGCGGCGGCATCGGACACACTACATGGAAGATCTGCGAACGATCCTGGAGAGCTCTGGATTCGGGTAAGTAACAAGTAATTCACGCTTATGTGTTTGCTTTGCATAAAGAATGCATTACCCGCCGCTATCTTTTTCCCCTCATCCAACTCCTGGAGGGTCTTCTGGGATTCGGCCTTGGCAGACTTGGCATTTTCAATAGCCACCGCGAGCTCGGACGCTTGCGTCTTTGAGTCAAGCTCCAAACTCTCATGTTTTTCCATGAGAGCCCAGAGCTCTTGCCGCACCTTGCCAACCTCGGCCTCATACTTCTCCCGCTCGATGCGCTCTGTGGCCGCCGTCTTCTCGGGCTCGAGCAGCGCTTGCTTAAGGGTCGCCACCTCAGACGTGGCCCCTACAATAGCCACAATAATCCTGTCATTTTTTGCAATTGCACTTTTTTATATATATTTAAACAAGGTATTTCTTACCTTCCTCCTCCTCGAGCTGCTTCTTAGCACGCCCGAGCTCTTGCCCAGACTGCTCAAGGTTCTGCTTTAGCGTGTCCACTTCCGCAGTCAGTGCGGCGGACGCCAGCAGGGAAGCCTGCATATGCATATTAACTCCCTTTTGTTAGACTCCTGCGAATTTTATTTGATCCTCTATTCGGCTTTTCTTCCCGAACGCCAAACAGAGCATCAGGGGCTACTGTCTATGCGGTAATATTTGTTACACATTCTTTACTTACCTCAAAGCCCGTTAAAAGGCTAGTACAAGCTTCAGTCAGTCCGCTCTTGGCGGACTGAACCTTCTGGACCACTGCACTCATAATGGCGCGGTGCTCCTCGTCGATGGAGGCGCCGAGCGCCTCCAACAGATTGTCCGGCGCCTCCGGTTGGATGGGGGTCACTGGCACGGAGGGCCTGCTCCTCTTGGAAGGAGGTTGCCCGCCAGACTCTGGAACCTTTGAAGGTTCCGGAGCGGTGTCCGGCCTAGAGCCGGACTTGGAGCCCTGGGAGACTTTATCCCCTTCACCCCTGGAGTCCGGGAGGTCGCCTTGCGGCGCCTCCAGGACCACCTCCTCCTAGCTTGAAACCTGTTGGGACAACACTTCGGCATCGTCCGTAGGGCGGGGGGAGGAAGCCGTCGGAAGCGAGTTCACATCTGACGAGTCCAGTGAACCGCTCGACGACGCGTCGAGCCGGTATTTTGGTGGGCTGCATAATCATATTCGACATAAGGGAAAGCTGTGCAATAAAGGAATACTATGAATTACTCTGGTATCCGGATACTTACGATTTCGCCAGGGGCTTGGCCCTGTGCGGCCACTCCTCTTCACCGTCATCGGCGTCGCTGGAGTAGTCCGGAGGAAGGGTTTTTCCCTTCTTGGACCCTTCGGCCTCCCTAGTTGGGGCGGCCTTCCTTTTCTTCCCTTCCCCCGCTGGGGGGGAGAGGTCTCTTCTTCCTCCTCCTTGTCTTCGTGGGAGGAGTGTGTCTTGGAGCCGTCGGATGATGGATCCGACACCTCCTGGCACCGGGCACTCTTTCGAGTCCCTGCGGCCTTCTTCTTGGCCTTCTTCTCCGGCACCACATAGGGTGCCGGAACCAGCAACTTCGCCAAACGAGCGTCCGCTGGGCCTTCGGGCAAAGGAGCCGGACAGTTGATTTGTCCGGACGTCTCCTGCCAATCCTGTCAAAGGTAAGGGAGCTTAGATCCCGCATGGAGTCAAACTATGAAAAACTGATACCCTATAGAAGGTAAAAATAGCTTACCGCACGAGCGTGATGCTGCATGCTGAATCCGCGATCCTCGGTAGCGGATGCGGGGGCCTGGGCACCTTTGAAAAGCACCTTCCAGGCATCTTCGTACGTCGTGTCGAAGAGCCTGCTCAGAGTTCGGTGCCGCGCCGTGTCGAACTCCCACAGGTTGAAAGCCCGTTGTTGACACGGGAGGATCCGGCGGATGAGCATAACCTGGACTACGTTGACAAGCTTGAGCTGCTTGTCCACCAGGGTTTGGACGCATGTTTGGAGTCCGGTCAGCTCTCCTTTTTTACCCCACGACAGGCCCGTCTCTTTCCAGGACGTGAGCCGCGTTGGGGGTCCGAATCGGAACTCGGGGGCTGCGACCCACTTAGGGTCGCGCGGCTCGGTGATGTAAAACCACCCTGATTGCCACCCCTTCAGGGTCTCCACAAAGGAGCCCTCAAGCCATAAGATGTTGGGCATCTTGCCCACCATGGCGCCTCCGCACTCCACCTGGTTGCCGCGCACCACCTTCGGCTTGACATTGAAAGTCTTGAGCCATAGTCCGAAATGGGGGCGGATGTGGAGGAAGGCCTCGCACACGACGATAAACGCCGAGATGTTGAGGACAAAGTTCGGGGCCAGATCATGGAAATCCAGGCCATAGTAGAACATGAGCCCCCGGACAAATGGGTGGAGAGGGAAACCCAGTCCGCGGAGGAAATGGGGGAGGAACACCACCCTCTCATGGGGCCTAGGGTAGGGATGAGCTGCCCCTCTTCGGGAAGCTGGTGCGCAATGTCGTTGGACAAGTATCCGACCTTCCTTAGTCTTTTGATGTGTCCCTCCGTAACGGAGGAGACCATCCACTTGCCTCCCGCTCCGGACATGGCTGGAGAAGGTTGAGGTGGGGAGTGCGGACTTGGGCGCTGGAGCTCGAGTGCGTGAAAATGGATAGGCAAAGGAGGAAGAAGGCGTAGGTGAAAAGGTGGATCCTTATCCCCTTATATGGGTGGACGCGACTATGCGTCCCCACCAGCCTGGTAAAACTCGCTTATCTCCCAAGCGCCGTAATCAATGGCGCGGTTGGGTTACCCACGCCCGTATTGATGAGAATCCCGGAATAAGGGGACATGATCTCTGCTTTAACAAGATGTGCCAAGGAAACCGCCTCGCATAACACGCTGAGATGGGACAGTAAAACGATTCGAATAAAGGCTTGGCCATGGTGTGATGTCACACTACGGAATACGTTAGCAGATTAGATTTGTGTAAATATTATTCTCTCTATGGCAATATGTGGAAACTTATTTTGCAGAGCCGGACACTATCTTTGTGTTCAAAATCTTCTATGAAGTACTTGGAGGAGGAACCCGCCTTGCAATGCCGAAGACAATCTGCGTGCCGGACTCGTCATCATTGAAGCCTGGTTCAGGGGCTACTGAGGGAGTCCTAGATTAGGGGGTGTCCGGATGGACAGACTATACCTTCAACCGGACTCCTGGACTATGAAGATACAAGATTGAAGACTTCGTCCCGTGTCCGGAAGGGACTTTCCTTGGCGTGGAAGGCAAGCTTGGCGATGCGGATATGTAGATCTCCTACCATTGTAACCGACTCTATGTAACCCTAACCCTATCCGGTGTCTATATAAACCAGAGGGTTTTAGTCCGTAGGACAACACATTCATACACAACAATCATACCATAGGCTAGCTTCTAGGGTTTAGCCTCTCCGATCTCGTGGTAGATCTACTCTTGTACTACCCATATCATCAATATTAATCAAGTAGGACGTAGGGTTTTACCTCCATCAAGAGGGCCCGAACCTGGGTAAAACTTCGTGTCCCTTGCCTCCTGTTACCATCCGGCCTAGACACACAGTTCGGGACCCCCTACCCGAGATCCGCTGGTTTTGACATCGACACTCGTGGTCACACATATGACCTTCGGTAGGACCTGAACAATAGAGCAAGACATACCAGATCGATCTACGGATCATGAGGACGTGCCTCGACACGTGTCGACGACTATCTATTCGGACATGACAAACCTAGTCATGCACTGGCCAAACACCACAGATGGACTCCATCGGAGCTACGTCGCGATGCAGCCCGATATAGAGGTGCCGCACACCCTCTTTGCTTCACTGACGAAGTAATGGATCACGAATTCCCAGAAGGGTTTAAACCCGTAAACATCAAATCATACGATGGAACAACTGACCCCACCGTGTGGATCGAGGAATTTATTTTGCACATTCACATGGCCCATGGAGATGACCTCCACGCCATCAAATACCTCCTGTTAAAACTGAAAGGGCCAACTTGACACTGGTTAAACAGTCTGCCTGCAAATTCTATTGGCAGCTGGGAGGACCTGGAAGAAGCCTTCCTCGACAACTTCCAAGTTACATATGTCCGGCCACCAGATGCCGATGACTTAAGTTACGTAGTTCAACAGCCTGGGGAGTCAGCCAGGAAATTCTGGACTAGGTTCCTAACTAAAAAGAACCAGATCATCGACTGTCTGGATGCCGAAGCCCTAGCGGCCTTTAAACATAGCATCTGTGACGAATGGCTCGCCCGCCACCTCAGCCAGGAAAAGCCGAAGTCCATGGCAGCCCTCACAACACTCAGACCCGCTTTTGTGCGGGTGACGACAGTTGGCTGGCCCGTAGCAAAAATACAACAAATGAAATAGGCACCTCTGAGGCCAAAAATAGCAGTGGCAAGCTCCAACGTAGTAGGCACAAACGCCGAAGCAATGGTGATAACACCGATGACACCACGGTCAATGCCGGATTCAGTGGCTCCAAGTCTAGTCAGCGGAAGAAGCCATATAAAAGAAACAATCAGGGACCATCCAGCTTGGACCGCATACTCGATCTTTCGTGCCAGATCCGTCGCACCCCAGACAAACCAGCCAATCATACCAACATAGATTGTTGGGTTTTCAAACAGGCCGGCAAACTAAATGCCAAGAATAAGGAAAAGGGATCGCAAAGCGAGGACAATGACGAAGAGCCCCGGCAGCCGAACACAGGGGGACAGAAGAAGTTTCCCCCTCAGGTCAAAACGGTGAACATGATATATGCTACACACATCCCCAAGAGGGAGCGAAAGCGCGCTCAGGGACGTCTATGTGATAGAGCCATTCGCCCCAAAATTCAATCCATGGTCATCATGCCCAATCACTTTTGATCATCGGGATCATCCGACCAGTATCCGTCATGGCGGTTCAGCCGCACTGGTCCTCAACCCAATCATTGATGTATTCCACCTTACGCGAGTCCTCATGGATGGCGGTAGCAGCCTCAATCCGCTCTATCAGGACACAGTGCGCAAAATGGGCATTAATCCATCACGGATCAAGCCCACAAAGACTACCTTTAAAGGAGTCATACCAGGCGTAGAGGCCTGCTGTATGGGCTCAATCACACTAGAGGTTGTCTTCGGATTGCCGGACAACTTCCGAAGCGAGGAGTTAATCTTCGATATCGCCCCCTTTCGCAGTGGCTATCACACACTGCTCGGACGAACCGCATTTGCTCGATTCAATGTCGTACCACACTATGCCTATCTCAAGCTCAAGATGCCAGGACCACGCGGCGTCATAATAGTTAATGGAAACGTGGAACGCTCCCTCCGTACCGAGGAGCACACCGCTGCCTTAGCAGCAGAAGTACAAAGCGGCCTTTTCAAACAGAACCTCAATTTGGTGGCCGATCCCTCGGACACAGTTAAGAGAGTTCGGACTACTCTATAGCTGGACAACTCAGCTCGTCAAGAGCTCGACCAGCCATTCGGCCTCCGTCCCAGTCCCGATCAAGTAGCGGCATTCGTACCGCGCGTACATAACTATGCACTCAAGATACCATGGGCATAGACGGAGGCATAACTAGCATGTGATCCACAATACGACTCGAACGCTCCTGGACACACATACCCTCACTGTTTCCTTTTCTCCTTTTTAGGTTTTCTTTCCACCAGTTCCCCCTGGTGGCCCAATCACCGGTCCTTTCAAAGGATAAATATACCAATATGGCACGAAGCACAGACGTATAAGGGAATTTTTAGGTGGTTTCTTTAACAACCACTGTACCTATTCTCAGGATCCACACGCAGCTCTCTCTTGGTCGTGGCTTAGCCCGTTGCTTATTGCACTATTTGTATCAATGCGCTTCAACGTATTAATCAAATTATAACGGAAACAATTTGTGGCCCAAATTCTACGGCCTTGGCTCATTACCCTTGCTGTTTTTTCTGTTTTCCTTTTTCTATTGATAACCTTATCAAATAGCACCCGTACACTTTGGTACGTTCCAATTTGCCAGGGGCTTCATAGCGCCCCACAACACGGCAACAAATTCCGAACACTTTCTACTGTTCGGCACCCCAAATTTAGCATTATATTCACTGGCTCCGAATCATGTCTTTGGTCAATAGTTGGGTTGCCCAGCTCCTATGCTTGCTACCCTATGTTCCTCTACATCGGCTAGGGTAGTAAAGGGAGAACTATTGTGATTGTGTCCTGGTTTATCCGGATGAGAACCTCGGTAGACAAAGCCGAAAACTGACTGTCATGATGCGGCAAGAGCCGGTTAGCTCTTCGGACGTCTCAAATAGTTAGAGATTTTTTCTGCATTACGCGAGGGATTGGTACTTGCCTGATCAGGCATTTATAGCTTCCTAGTTTGGATACCAGGGGCTGCGCCTAAATTTTTATCGTCAAACTCCTATGGCTAACTGAGGGTGTTCAAGCTGAATAGTCCGATTGCCTGGTTCACTGTGCTAAACACCTCCTTCAAGGACCATACAATTGGATCAAGAGTGTTTAGATTATATCCCGAACACCCCCGTACTTACTACGTGGGGGCAGAAGCCGACGACTGGACAACTCTCAGATTTCACACAATACGGCTGCACATGAGGTGGAATTTTTTGAACAAACATTATATTACAACATTCGTTTCATCATACAAGGCAAAAGACAACATGAACGTATTCATTCGAAAATAATGTCTTGCGCACATTGCGTTGCCACAATGCGAGACCCCTCTAGGACATCTGCAAAATACCGCTCGGGCGTGCGGTGCTCCTTGCCCTCTGGCGGCCCCTCGGTCGTCATCTTGACGGCGTCCATCTTCGGCCACCACACCTTGACGCGGGTGAAGGCCATGCGCGCACCTTCAATGCAGGCCGATCGCTTGACGACGTCTAGCCGAGGACATGCATTCACCAGCCTCTTCACGAGTCTGAAGTAGCTGTCGGGCATAGCTTCGGCAGGCCACGGCCGGATTATCAAATCCTTCATGGCCAGTTCGGCCACCCTATGCAGCTCGACCAACTGTTTTAGCTGATCGGTGAAGGGCATTGGATGCTCTGGCGCAAGGTATTGCAACCAGAACTGTTTCTCCGGCGAGCTCCCTTCTTCGGCTCAGAAGAACTCCGCAGCGTTGGACACACTACGTGGCAGGTCTGCAAACGTCCCTGGAGAACTCCGAATCCGGGTTAGTAAGAAATACTTCTTCTTCACATACTTGCTTTGCATACTACACGCCTTACCCATCGCGATCTTCTTGGCCTCCTGGATCTCCTGGAGGGCACCCTGGGCTTCAACCCAGGCCGCTTCCGCGCTTTGATGAGCCTTGGCAAGTTCGATCTCTCGAGCCGAAACATCGCCCTCCAAGGTCTCATACTTCTTCACAGCATCCTGGAGCTCTTGCTAGACCTCGTTCAGCCTGGCCTTAAGCTTCTTACGAGCGGCCTGCTCCTTGACAACTTTCCCCTCGGCTTCGGCTAGGGCCTTTTAAGGTCCTCGACCTCGGTCGTCGCTCCTACACATATCATGGCACTACGGTCAATATACATAATTTATTCTTTCTGAATATATAGCGAGTCATTACATACCTTGTTGGTCTTCCAGCTGCTTCCTCGCTTGGCTGAGCTCCTCCTCGGCCCGCTCCAGTCTCTGCCTTAGTCCGGAGACTTCGGCAGTGTGTGAGGTCGTGGCCAGCAACGACGCCTGCTTATTCACATCAGGCACATTTTAGTTAGTTTCGTACGAAATTTAATTGATCCTCTATCCGGCTTTTCTTTCTGAACACCAGACAGTGTCTTAAGGGCTACTGTCTATATTGGGATTTTCCCTGTTATGCCGCTTACCTCAAAACCTGTCAGCTCTTGACGGACTGAACCTTCTCAATCACCATACCCATAAGGATACGGTGTTCTTCCACAATGGAAGTGCCTCGTAGCGCTTCCAGCAGATTATCTGGTGCCTCTGGTTGGACAGAGGTCACCGGTGGAATAGGAACACCTCCTTCTTTCGAAGGAGGTTGTTCACCGGATTACGGAGCCATATAGGTCCCCAGACTTGTATTTGGCTGGGGCCGGATTGAGCAAGGCCCCCGTCCCCAGCCACCATGGGGATCTGCTCCCCCATGTGTCTGGAAGCCGAGGTCTTGCCTCCTCGCGCCGCCCCGGCAGCCTCCTGAACCTCTCCCTGGCCTGGGAAGGTCCTTTGGGACAGCACCTCATCTCGCCCTTGGCCGCAGGAGGGTGAGCGGCCTCCGGTGACTCACTAGCCATCGCCTTTGAATCCAATGAATCTCTTGATGAGGATCGCTGGGAGTTGTCGTCGGCCGGACTACAATGGCATAAATTAACATATTATATTATGAAACAAGAGAGGACGGATGCATGGACATACGTGGGTTTAGGTACTTACGACGCGGCTGGAGGCTTATTTCGAGGGCTTCGCTCCGGGCTGCTGTCAACGTCCCATGCGGAGTTATCTGCGAGAGGGCCTTTCCCCCTCTTGGGCGCCTCCGCCTCCAGATTTGTGGAGGACGCCCTCTTCTTCCTCCCCCAATCAGGGGGAGATTCGCTCTCCTCCTCCTCCTCGTCATCTTCGGCGACGGAGGAGCGGGTCTTGTCTTTGGACGTCACCTCCGAAACGCCCTTGCGACGGGGGCCACTCCAGACCCCCTTGGCCTTCTTCTCCGGTGCCTTATAGGGCGCTGGTACCAGCATCTTCGCCAGGCGCGAGATGACTGGTTCCTCGGGTAGCGGAACCAGACACTAAATCCGCTCCGCTCTCTCCGTCCATACCTGAAATAATAAAAGTTTAGATATCCTCCTTGAAACAAGCAAGTAGAGGATGCGTTAAAGGCTTACCTCGTTGGCGGGGTGGGTAATGTCGTGCCCGCGGTCCGAGTCTATGGCTGGCGGCGTCTCGCTGCCTTTGAAGACCAACTTCCAAGCGTCTTTGTGAGTGGTTCTGAAGAGCCTTTCCAGAGTTTGGTGCTTCTTCGGATTAAATTCCCATAAAGGGCGGCTTCGGCTTTGGCATGGGAGAATCCGGTGAACTAGCATCACTTGGATTACGTCGACGAGCTTAATGATTTTATCCACCATGCTTTGAATGCACGTTTGCAACGCTATCAGCTTGTCTGACGAAGACCAATTTGGGCCCTTCTCAATCCAGGAGGTGAGCCGCATTGCAGCTCCGAAGTTGAATTCGACACCCGCGGCCCAGGTGGCGCCGCGGGGCTCTATGATGTAGAACCAAAGTTTCTGCCACTCCTTGACAGTCTCCACGAAAGTACCTTTTGGCCAAGAGACATTGGTCAGCTTGCTCACCATGGCGCCTCCGCACTCTGCGTGCTGGCCATCCACCACCATCGGCTTCATGTTGAAGACCTTGAGCCACATCCTGAAGTGGGGTTGGATGTGGAGAAAGGCCTCACACACGACAATGAATGCCGAGATGTCGAGGAAAGAGTTCGGGGCAAGATCATGGAAGTCTAGCCCGTAATAGAACATCAGCCCGCGGACGAAAGGGTGGAGTGGAAACCCTAGCCCGCGAATGAATTGAGGGATGAATACCACCCTCTCGTTAGGCTTCGGTGTAGGGACGACTTGCCCCTTGGCTGGAAGACGGTGGGCGATTTCCTTCGCCAGATACCCGGCCGCCCGAAGCTCGGTAATGTCGTTCTCCTTGACGGAGGAGGCCATCCACTTGCCTTGACCTCCAGATCCGGACATGGTTGGGTGCTTGATCGAGGGGGGAAAGAAGAGAACTTGGGCGCTGGAGCTCAAGAATGGAAGGGCAGAGGAAGAGAGAAGGCATGGGTGAAGAAAGGGAGTCCTTATCTCCTTATAAAGGCAGTAAATATTAAGTGCCTCCCCACTCACCTTAAAACTCGCCCGTTCCCAAGGGCCGTGTAAACGGCACAGTTATATTACCCACACTCGTATTGATGAGAATCCCGCAATAAGGGGACACGATCTCTGCTTTGACAAGACGTGCCAATGGGAACCGCATCTCGAAACGCGGAACGACAGGCGAAAACAGTTCGATATGATGACCGGACAGACGTGATGTCATCTTGCAAAAAGTTGTCAGCAGATGGGACTCGTGAAATATTATACTCCCTACAGCTGTGTGTCTGGTACTTGTGTTGCAGATCCGGACATGTTCGTTTCATCCGAAGACTGTCTTGGAGTATTCGGAAAGGGGAACCCGCCTTGTGATAACCCACAAGTATAGGGGATCGCAACAGTTTTCAAGGGTAGAGTATTCAACCCAAATTTATTGATTCGACACAAGGGGAGCCAAAGAATATTCTCAAGTATTAGCAGCTGAGTTGTCAATTCAACCACACCTGGAAACTTAATATCTACACCAAAGTATTTAGTAGCAAAGTAATATGATAGTAGTGGTAACGGTAGCAAAAGGTAATGATAGTAAAAGTAATGTTTTTGGTATTTTGTAGTGATGATAGCAATAGCAACAGAAAAGTAAATAAGCGAAGAACGATATATGGAAAGCTTGTAGGCAATGGATCAGTGATGGAGAATTATGCCGGATGCGGTTCATCATGTAACAGTCATAACCTAGGGTGACACAGAACTAGCTCCAGTTCATCAATCTAATGTAGGCATGTATTCTGAATATAGTCATACGTGCTTATGGAAAAGAACTTGCATGACATCTTTTTTCCTACCCTCCCGTGGAAGCAGGGTCCTTACGGAAACTAAGGGATATTAAGGCCTCCTTTTAATAGAGTACCTGAACAAAGCATTAACACATAGTGAATACATGAACTCCTCAAACTACGGTCATCACCGGTAAGTATCCCGATTATTGTCACTTCGGGGTTAACGGATCATAACACATAATAGGTGACTATAGACTTGCAAGATAGGATCAAGAACTCTCATATATTGATGAAAACATAATAGGTTCAGATCTGAAATCATGGCACTCGGGCCCTAGTGACAAGCATTAAGCATAGCAAAGTCATAGCAACATCAATATCAGAACATAGTGGATACTAGGGATCAAACCCTAACAAAACTAACTCGATTACATGATAGATCTCATCCAACCCATCACCGTCCAGCAAGCCTACGATGGAATTACTCACGCACGGCGGTGAGCATCATGAAATTGGTGATGGAGGATGGTTGATGATGACGATGGCGACGGATTCCCCTCTCCGGAGCCCCGAACAGACTCCAGATCAGTCCTCCCGAGGGGTTTTAGGGCTTGGCGGCGGCTGCATATCATAAAACGCGATGATTTCTTCTCTCTGATTTTTTTCTCCTCAAAAGCAAATATATAGAGTTGGTCTTGAGGTCGGAGGAGCTCCATGGGGCCCACAGGGTAGGGGCGCGCCCTAGGGGGGCAGGCGCGCCCCCACCCTCGTCGACAGGTGGTGGGCCCCCTGGTCTTCATCTTTTGCAGGTATTTTTTATATTTTCCGAATAGATGTTCCGTGGAGTTTCAGGTCATTCCGAGAACTTTTGTTTCTGCACATAAATAACACCATGGTAATTCTGCTGAAAACAACGTCAGTCCGGGTTAGTTCCATTCAAATCATGCAAGTTAGAGTCCAAAACAAGGGCAAAAGTGTTTGGAAAAGTAGATACGACGGAGACATATCAAGTCCCCCAAGCTTAAACCTTTGCTTGTCCTCAAGCAATTCAGTTGACAAACTGAAAGTGATAAAGAAAAACTTTTATAAACTCTGTTTGCTCTTGTTGTTGTAAATATGTAAAGCCAACATTCAAATTTTCAGCAAAGATTATGACTAACCACATTCACAATAATGCTTAGGTCTCAAGTTTACTCATATGAATGGCATAATCAACTAGCGAGCAATAATAATAAATCTCGGATGACAACACTTTCTCAAAACAATCATGATATGATATAACAAGATGGTATCTCGCTAGCCCTTTCTGAGACCGCAAAACATAAATGCAGAGCACCTTTAAAGATCAGGGACTGACTAGACATTGTAATTCATGGTAAAAGAGATCCAGTCAAGTCATACTCAATGTAAACTAACAATAATGAATGCAAATGACATCAGTGCTCTCCAACTGGTGCTTTTTAATAAGAGGATGATGAGTCAGCATAAAAGTAAATAGATAGGCCCTTCGCAGAGGGAAGCAGGGATTTGTAGAGGTGCCAGAGCTCGGTTTTGAAATAAAGATGAATAATATTTTGAGCGGTATACTTTCATTGTCAACATAACAACTAAGAGATGGCGATATCTTCCATGCTACACACATTATAGGCGGTTCCCAAACAGAATGGTAAAGTTTATACTCCCCCTTCCACCAACAAGCATCAATCCATGGCTTGCTCGAAACAACAAGTGCCTCCAACTAACAAGAGTCCCAGGGGGAGTTTTGTTTGCAATTATTTTGATTTAGTTTGCATAAAGCATGGGACTGGGCATCCCGGTGACCAGCCATTTTTCTCGTGAGTGAGGAGCGGAGTCCACTCCTCTTGAGAATAACCCACCTAACATGGAAGATACGAACAGCCCTAGTTGATACATGAGCTATTCGAGCATACAAAACAGGATATTTATTTGAAGGTTTAGAGTTTGGCACATACAAATTTACTTGGAACGGCAGGTAGATACCGTATATAGGTAGGTATGGTGGACTCATATGGAATAAGTTTGGGGTTTAAGGAATTGGATGCACAAGCAGTATTCCCTCTTAGTACAGGTGAAGGCTAGCAAAAGACTGGGAAGCGACCAGCTAGAGAGTGACAACAGTCATGAACATGCATTAAAATTAATCAACACCGAATGCAAGCATGAGTAGGATATAATCCACCATGAACATAAATATCGTGAAGGCTATGTTGATTTTGTTTCAACTACATGCGTGAACATGCGCCAAGTCAGGTCACTTAAATCATTCAGAGGAGGATACCACCCTATCATACCACATCACAACCATTTTAATAGCATGTTGGCACGCAAGGTAAACCATTATAACTCATAGCTAATCAAGCATGGCATAAGCACTATGATCTCTAATTGTCATTGCAAACATGTTTATTCATAATAGGCTGAATAAGGAACGATGAACTAATCATATTTACAAAAACAAAAGAGGTCGAGTTCATACCAGCTTTTCTCATCTCAGTCAGTCCATCATATATCGTCATAATAATAGTGCACGTGCATTGGACTAAGCTGGAATCTGCAAGCATTCAATAAACAGGAGAAGACAACGCAATATGGGCTCTTTTGTCAGATCAACAATTATGCATATAAGAGTCACTTCAACAATTTAATCATGGTCTTCTCCTATCGACCCCCAAAGAAAAGAAAAGAAATAAAACTATTTACACGGGAAAGCTCCCAACAAGAAAAAGAAGAACAGGAAATCTTTTTGGGTTTTCCTTTTAACTACTACTACAAGCATGGAAAGTAGACTAATTAAAAGCTACAACTAATTTTTTTGTTTTTTCTTAAGGTTTATTAAACACACAAGAAGAAAGAATAAAAATGAAATAAACTAGCATGGATGATACAATGAAAAAGTATGAGCACCGGCATCTAGCAATGAGTGTGTGGACGTAAATGTAATGTCGGTGAGAAATACGTACTCCCCCAAGCATAGGCTTTTGGCCTAAGTTGGTCTATGGCCACGGCTGGCCTGGCGAATTTCCATAATAGTAGTTGGGGTCGTACTGCGATGCAGCGGCTATCGCCTCCTGAGCTGCTGCGTGGCGACGAGCGGCCTCTGCTCTCCTCTCGTACTCATCTGCCTCCTCTCTGGTAATAACGTATGTTCCTTTTGCTTGATAATCAAAGAAGGCAGGAGCAGGGAGAGTAATATGGACAACACGCCGTCTGTCAAAGATTAGTCGATACTGGAGAGGTGATTCGTTCCTCTCGACAAACTGGTGGTGAACCATAGCATTAAAGTCTAGGTAAGCAGGAGGTAATTCAATACCATCTTCAGGTATGGCTATTGTTGGGGAACATAGTAATTTCAAAAAATACCTACGCACACGCAAGATCATGGTGATGCATAGCAACGAGAGGGGAGAGTGTTGTCCACGTACCCTCGTAGACCGAAAGCGGAAGCGTTAGCACAATGCGGTTGATGTAGTCGTACGTCTTCATGATCCGATCGATCAAGTACCGGACGCACGGCACCTCCGAGTTCAGCACACGTTCAGCCCGATGACGTCCCTCGAACTCCGATCCAGCCGAGTGTTGAGGGAGAGTTTCGTCAGCACGACGGCGTGGTGACGATGATGATGTTCTACCGACGCAGGGCTTCGCGTAAGCACCGCTATAGTATTATCGAGGTGGACTATGGTGGAGGGGGCACCGCACACGGCTAAAAGATCAAACGATCAATTGTTGTGTCTCTAGGGTGCCCCCCTGCCCCTGTATATAAAGGAGCAAGGGGGGTGCGGCCGGCCAGGAGAGGGGGCGCGCCAGGAGGAGTCCTACTCCCACCGGGAGTAGGACTCCCTCCCTTTTCCTAGTTGGATTAGGACTTGGGGGGGGAAGAGGTGGAGGAGAAGAAGGAAAGGGGGGGGGGGGCGCCACCCCCCTCTCCTTGTCCTATTCGGACTAGGGTGGAGGGGCGCGCGGCCCTTGCTCTGGCCGCCTCTCCTCTCTTCCACTAAGGCCCACTATGGGCCATTAACTTCCCGAGGGGTTCCAGTAACCTCCCGGTACTCCGGTAAAAAATCTCGATTTCACCCGGAACACTTCCGATATCCAAACATAGGCTTCCAATATATCAATCTTCATGTCTCGACCATTTCGAGACTCCTCATCATGTCCGTGATCACATCCGGGACTCCGAACAACCTTCGATACATCAAAACATATAAACTCATAATATAACTGTCATCGAAACATTAAGCATGCGGACCCTACGAGTTCGAGAACTATGTAGACATGACCGAGACACGTCTCCGGTCAATAACCAATAGCAGAACCTGGATGCTCATATTGGCTCCCACATATTCTACGAAGATCTTTATCGGTCAGACCGCATAACAACATACATTGTTCCCTTTGTCATCGGTATGTTACTTGCCCGAGATTCGATCGTCGGTATCTCAATACCTAGTTCAATCTCGTTACCGGCAAGTCTCTTTACTCGTTCCGTAACACATCATCCCACAACTAACTCATTAGTTGCAATGCTTGCAAGGCTTAAGTGATGTGCATTACCGAGAGGGCCCAGAGATACCTCTTCGACAATCGGAGTGACAAATCCTAATCTCGAAATACGCCAACCCAACAAGTACCTTCGGAGACACCTGTATAGTACCATTATAATCGCCCAGTTACATTGTGACGTTTGGTAGCACACAAAGTGTTCCTCTGGTAAACGGGAGTTCCATAATCTCATAGTCATAGGAACATGTATAAGTCATGAAGAAACTAATAGCAACATACTAAACGATCGAGTGCTAAGCTAACAGAATGGGTCAAGTCAATCACATCATTCTCCTAATGATGTGATCCCGTTAATCAAATGACAACCCATGTCAATGGCTGGGAAATTTAACCATCTTTGATCAATGAGCTAGTCAAGTAGAGGCATACTAGTGACACTCTGTTTGTCTATGTATTCACACATGTATTATGTTTCTGGTTAATACAATTCTAGCATGAATAATAAACATTTATCATGATATAAGGAAATAAATAATAACTTTGGTATTGCCTCTAGGGCATATTTCCTTCAGTCTCCCACTTGCACTAGAGTCAATAATCTAGATTACACAGTAATGATTCTAACACACATGGAGCCTTGGTGTTGATCATGTTTTGCTCGTGGAAGAGGCTTAGTCAACGGGTCTGCAACATTCAGATCTGTATGTATCTTGCAAATTTCTATGTCTCCCACCTGGACTAAATCCTGGATGGAATTGAAGCGTCTCTTGATGTGCTTGGTTCTCTTTGTGAAATCTGGATTCCTTCGCCAAGGCAATGGCACCAATATTGTCACAAAAAATTTCATTGGACCCGATGCACTAGGTATGACACCTAGATCGGATATGAACTCCTTCATCCAGACTCCTTCATTTGCTGCTTCCGAAGTTGATATGTACTCCGCTTCACACGTAGATCCCGCCACGACGCTTTGTTTAGAACTGCACCAACTGACAGCTCCACCGTTCAATGTAAACACGTATCCGGTTTGCGATTTAGAATCGTCCGGATCAGTGTCAAAGCTTGCATCAACGTAACCGTTTACGATGAGCTCTTTGTCACCTCCATAAACGAGAAACATATCCTTAGTCCTTTTCAGGTATTTCAGGATGTTCTTGACCGCTGTCCAGTGATCCACTCCTGGATTACTTTGGTACCTCCCTGCTAGACTTATAACAAGGCACACATCAGGTCTGGTACACAGCATTGCATACATGATAGAGCCTATGGCTGAAGCATAGGGAACATCTTTCATTTTCTCTCTATCTTCTGCAATGGTCGGGCATTGAGTCTTACTCAACTTCACACCTTGTAACACAGGCAAGAACCCTTTCTTTGCTTGATCCATTTTGAACTTCTTCAAAACTTTGTCAAGGTATGTGATTTGTGAAAGTCCAATTAAGCGTCTTGATCTATCTCTATAGATCTTGATGCCCAATATATAAGCAGCTTCACCGAGGTCTTTCATTGAAAAACTCTTATTCAAGTATCCCTTTATGCTATCCAGAAATTCTATATCATTTCCAATCAACAATATGTCGTCCACATATAATATCAGAAATGCTACAGAGCTCCCACTCATTTTCTTGTAAATACAGACTTCTCCAAAAGTCTGTACAAAACCAAATGCTTTGATCACACTATCAAAGTGTTTATTCCAACTCCGAGAAGCTTGCACCAGTCCATAAATGGATCACTGGAGCTTGCATACTTTGTTAGCTCCCTTTGGATCAACAAAACCTTCTGGTTGCATCATATACAACTCTCCTTCCAGAAATCCATACAGGAATGTAGTTTTGACATCCATTTGCCAAATTTCATAATCATAAAATGCGGCAATTGCTAACATGATTCGGACAGACTTAAGCATCGCTACGGGTGAGAAGGTCTCTTCGTAGTCAATCCCTTGAACTTGTCAAAAACCTTTCGCAACAAGTCGAGCTTTATAGACAGTAACATTACCATCAGCGCCAGTGTTCTTCTTGAAGATCCATTTATTCTCAGTTGCTTGCCGATCAACGGGCAAGTCAACCAAAGTCCACACTTTGTTCTCATACATGGATCCCATCTCAGATTTCATGGCCTCAAGCCATTTTGCAGAATCTGGGCTCACCATTGCTTCTTCATAATTCATAAGTTCGTCATGGTCTAGTAACATAACTTCCATAACAGGATTACCGTACCACTCTAGTGCGGATCTTACTCTGGTTGACCTACGAGGTTCAGCAACAACTTGATCTGAAGTTTCATGATCATCATCATTAACTTATTCACTAATTGGTGTAGGTGTCGCAGAAACCAGTTTCTGCGATGAACTACTTTCCAGTAAGGGAGCAGGTATAGTTACCTCATCAAGTTCTACTTTCCTCCCACTCACTTCTTTCAAGAGAAACTCCTTCTCTAGAAAAACTCCAAATTTAGCAAAAAAAAGTTTTGCCCTCGGATCTGTGATAGAAGGTGTACCCAACAGTCTCCTTTGGGTATCCTATGAAGACACATTTCTCCGATTTGGGTTCGAGCTTATCAGGTTGAAGCTTTTTCACATAAGCATCGGAGCCCCAAACTTTCAGAAACGACATCTTTGGTTTCTTGCCAAACCACAGTTAATAAGGCGTCGTCTCAACGGATTACAAGTGTGCCCTATTTACGTGAATGCGGCCGTCTCTAAAGCATAACCCCAAAATGATAGCGGTAAATCAGTAAGAGACATCATAGATTGTACCATATCTAGTAAAGTACGATTACGACGTTCGGACACACCATTACGCTATGGTGTTCCGGGTGGCGTGAGTTGCGAAACTATTCCGCATTGTTTCAAATGAAGACCAAACTCATAACTCAAATATTCTCCTCCACGATCAGATCATAGAAACTTTATTTTCTTGTTATGATGTTTTTCAACTTCACTCTGAAATTCTTTGAACTTTTCAAACGTTTCAGACTTATGTTTCATTAAGTAGATATACCCATATCTTCTTAAATCATCTGTGAAGGTGAGAAAATAACAATATCCGCCGCGAGCTTCAATGTTCATTGGACCACATACATCAGTATGTATGATTTCCAATAACTCTGTTGCTCGCTCCATTGCTCCGGAGAATGGAGTGTTAGTCATCTTGCCCATGAGGCATGGTTCGCAAGTACCATGTGATTCCAGAAGTCCATCAGAATGAAGTTTCTTCATGCGCTTTACACCAAAATGACCTAAATGGTAGTGCCACAAATAAGTTGCACTATCATTATCAACTCTGCATCTTTTGGCTTCAATATTATGAATATGTGTATCACCACTATCGAGATTCAACAAAAATAGACCACTCTTCAAGGGCGCATGACCATAAAAGATATTACTCATATAAATAGAACAACCATTATTCTCTGATTTAAATGAATAACCGTCTCGCATCAAATAAGATCCAGATATAATGTTCATGCTCAACGCTGGCACCTAATAACAATTATTTAGGTCTAATACTAATCCCGAAGGTAGATGTAGAGGTAGCGTGCCAACTGCGATCACATCGACTTTGGAACCATTTCCCACGTGCATTATCACCTCGTCCTTAGCCAATCTTCGCTTAATCCGTAGCCCCTGTTTTGAGTTACAAATATTAGCAACAGAATCAGTATCAAATACCCAGGTGCTATTGCGAGCATTAGTAAGGTACACATCAATAACATGTATATCACATATACCTTTGTTCACCTTGCCATTCTTCTTATCTGCCAAATACTTGGGGCAGTTCCGCTTCCAGTGACCAGTCTGCTTGCAGTAGAAGCACTCAGTCTCAGGCTTAGGTCCAGACTTGGGTTTCTTCTCCTGAGCAGCAACTTGCTTGCTGTTCTTCTTGAAGTTCCCCTTCTTCTTCCCTTTTCCCTTTTTTCTTGAAACTGGTGGTCTTATTGACCATCAACACTTGATGCTCCTTCTTGATTTCTACCTCCGCAACCTTTAGCATTGCGAAGAGCTCGGGAATTGTCTTATCCATCCCTTGCATATTATAGTTCATCACGAAGCTCTTGTAGCTTGGTGGCAGTGATTGGAGAATTCTGTCAATGAGGCTATCATCCGGAAGATTAACTCCAAGTTGAATCAAGTGATTGCAGTACCCAGACATCTTGAGTATATGCTCACTGACAGAACTATTCTCCTCCATCTTGCAGCTGTAGAACTTATTGGAGACTTCATATCTCTCAATCCGGGCATTTGCTTGAAATATTAACTTCAACTCTTGGAACATCTCATATGCTCCATGACGTTCAAACGTCGTTGAAGTCCCGGTTCTAAGCCGTAAAGCATGACACATTGAACTATCGAGTAGTCATCAGCTTTGCTCTGCCAGACGTTCTTAACATCGTCAGTTGCATCAGCAATAGGCCTGGCACCCAGCGGTGCTTCCGAGACGTAATTCTTCTGTGCAGCAATGAGGATAATCCTCAAGTTACGGACCCAGTCCGTGTAATTGCTACCATCATCTTTCAACTTTGCTTTCTCAAGGAACGCATTAAAATTCAACGGAACAATAGCACGGGCTGATACGTCTCCGTCGTATCTACTTTTCCAAACACTTTTGCCCTTGTTTTGGACTCTAACTTGTATGATTTGAATGGAACTAACCCAGACTGACGCTATTTTTAGCAGAATTGCCATGGTGTTGTTTTATGTGCAGAAATCAAATATTCTCGGAATGACCTGAAACTCCACGGAACATCTTAGAAAAAATTATAAAAAATCCTCGCCAAAGATGAAGACCAGGGGGCCAACACCCTGTCCACGAGGGTGGGGGGTGCGCCCCCCCTATCTTGTGGCCCCCCTAGATGCCCTCCAACGCCAACTCCAACTCTATATATTTGCTTTCGGAGAGAAAAAAATCAGAGAGAAGAAATCATCGCTGAGGGAGTCCTGGATTAGGGGGTCTTCGGACAGCCGGACTGTTAGACTATGAAGATACAAGAATGAAGACTTCGTCTCGTATCCGGATGGGACTCTACTTGGCGTGGAAGGCAAGCTAGGCAATACGGATATGTATATATCCTCCTTTGTAACCAACCTTGTGTAGCTCTAACCTCTCCGGTGTCTATATAAACCAGAGAGGTTTTAGTCCGTAGGACAACATACAATCATACCATAGGCTACCTTCTAGGGTTTAACCTCTCTGATCTCGTGGTAGATCTACTCTTGTACTACCCATATCATCAATATTAATCAAGCAGGACGTAGGGTTTTACCTCCATCGAGAGGGCCTGAACCTGGGTAAAACATTTTGTCCCCTGCCTCCTGTTACCATCCGCCTTAGACGCACAGTTTGGGACCCCCTAACTGAGATCCACCGGTTTTGACACCGACATTGGTGCTTTTATTGAGAGTTCCTCTGTGCCGTCGCCAGAAGGAAGGATGTCTCGTCTCGTCTTTA
Organism: Triticum dicoccoides; assembly: GCF_002162155.2. Taxonomy (NCBI): domain Eukaryota; kingdom Viridiplantae; phylum Streptophyta; class Magnoliopsida; order Poales; family Poaceae; genus Triticum; species Triticum dicoccoides. The sequence continues at coordinate 625,219,528 of NC_041382.1, forward strand.
AAGACGGTACTACTGTTGGGGGAGCTTTGGCTATCGGCCAAACCCTCTGGCTAGGCGGGTTCATCATGACCGCCTGTTCGGCCGCCGCACCGATGATGACTTCTCGGGTCATCGAAAACAGCCTCCACGTCAGATCAGCACTCGCCGAACAGATGGATCCGTTGGAGCTCTCCTCCTTAAACGAGCTCTTGGATCGCATCACCACCTTGGGAGTCGCTACGGACTATGATCGGATTGGGCTTAAACCCGATCAAAGGGAGATCAACTCTCCACCGGTCACCCATCATATTGTAGTGGTGGAGGAACAATGCGGTGACCTTTCCTCTATCCTGAGGACCAACTATGTCCGGATTCCCGAGCTCTTCGAGCCGGATGCCCGTTCGAGGGAGGACAGCATCCAATCCCTGAACTTAGAGTCAGACAGTTGACCATGATTAGCGGGTAACACCCCGGAACCGGAACTTCCAAAATTGGAAATTCCTCGGCCCCTGGATCCCAGATCGAGTAGGGGTTTGGATTCAATTCCACCCACCCACCCAAACACAAGCGATCTTTCCCATATCAGGCAAGAGCCCCAGGAAACAATACATCATTACTGGGCTAGATTCCTCCTTGCGATGAACAAGGTTAAGGACTGTCGCAAGGAAGACGCAATCTTATTTTTCTGCAATAATTGCACGGACAAGGGAATCCTTAACACCATAAATCCCCGTGAGATAACACGCTTCGCTAACTTGGCGTCCATAATACGAAAGTACTGTGCGATGGAAAGTGCCTGGAAAACCGAAACAAACTTTTGGGATAATCCGGCCCTGAACACAAACCCAGTCCGAAATAAAAGGGTGCATTATCACAATACACCCGGGTTAACTACCAAAAAGCAAAAACCCTCTACAGGGCAAGGAACTGTACTGGAGGGATGGCTCAACGGACCCTGCAAAATTCATAGCACAGCGGATATAATACCAACGCACAACCTTAGAGCATGTTGGATACTCCGGCAGGTGGCCAAAAGTGGTGAGGATCTTCTTATCCCACATACCACAGAGCACCATCCAGTGGATAACAATACGGTGTTAACAGTGTTCGAGACCTTTGCGTCAAATAATAGGCGCAAGCGAACACTCCGCAACATGGCCAAAATCTGCCACATAGCAATAACCAATCCATGGAGTGACACGACTATTACCTTCAATGCGAGTGATGAACCTAAATTCCGAACAGCCCGAGCACTAGCCGCACTGGTCCTCAGTCCAATCATGGACGACTTTCGACTCACCAAAGTACTCATGGACGGCGGCAGCGGACTAAACCTCATCTATGAGGAAACTCTTCAAAAGATGGAAATAGACTGGAACCGCATCGAGCAAAGTAGCACAACCTTTAGAGGAATTATCCCCAGTCGGGAAGCACGCTGTGCTGGGAAATCACACTAGATGTGGTATTCGGCACGCTGGACAATTACTGGTCCGAAGAAATTACATTCCAAGTGGTCCCATTCAGCAGTGGCTATCACGCTCTTTTAGGACGGGAGGCATTCACAATCTTCCAAGCCGTACCCCATTACGGGTACATGAAGCTTAAAATGCCCAGGCCCAACGGAATCATCACTCTCGCCAGTGATCCGGACACAACACTCCGCGCTGAAAACAAAACAGCTGCATTGGCCCTCGAGGCATTATCCGAAGCCCTCTCAGCCGAGGAATTAACCATGCTACGCTCCACAGTGGACAGGGACGGTGTGATACTCGACAAGAGATCCAAGTCCACCTCTTTTAAACCAGTGGATGAAATAGTCAAATTCCAAGCCCACCCAATGGACCCTACAAAAACAACCTCCATCGGGGCACAGTTAAACCCCGCTGTGGACGCCGCACTATGAGAGTTCCTGCGTGAGAATTGGGACATATTCGCATGGCATCCCTCAGACATGCCAGGAATCCCACGCAGGCTGGCCAAGCATAGCCTCAATATCCTAAAGGGATTCAAGCCGGTCAAGCAAGCTCTTCGACGTTTCTCCGAACCTAAGAGACGGGCCATGGGAGAAGAACTAGCCAAGTTATTGGAGGCCGGATTCATCAGAGAAATAAAACATCCGGACTGGCTAGCAAACCTGGTGATGGTACCAAAGAAGGACAAATCCTAGCGCCTTTGCGTCGATTTCAAAGACCTCAATAAAGCATGCCCAAAGGATCCCTTCCCCTTCCCACACATCGATCAAATCATTGATGCTACCGCAGGACAGGAGTGAGGGAGTCCTGGATTAGGGGTCTCCAGATAGCCGGACTATCTCCATTGGCCGGACTGTTAGATTATGATGATACAAGATTGAAGACTTCGTCTCGTGTCCGGATGGGACTCTACTTGGCGTGGAAGGCAAGCTAGGCAATGCGTATGTGGATATCTCCTCCTTTGTAACCGACCTTGTGTAACCCTAACCCTCTCCGATGTCTATATAAACCGAAGGGTTTTAGTCCGTAGGACAACAATCACAACATACAATCATACCATAGGCTAGCTTCTAGGGTCTAGCCTCTCTGATCTCGTGGTAGATCTACTCTTGTAATACCCATATCATCAATATTAATCAAGCAGGACGTAGGGTTTTACCTCCATCAAGAGGGCCTGAACCTAGGTAAAACTTCGTGTCCCTTGCCTCCTGTTACCATCCGGCCTAGACGCACAGTTCGGGACCCCCTACCCGAGATCCGCCGGTTTTGACACCGACATTGGTACTTTCATTGAGAGTTCCGTTGTGCCATCGCCACCAAGAAGGATGTCTCGTCCCGTCTTTAAAGACGGCACTATCATTGAGGGAGCTCTGGCTATCGGCCAAACTCTCTGGTTAGGTGGTTTTCTTATGACCGCCTGTTCGGCCGCTGCGCCGATGATGACTTCTCGGGTCATCGAAAGCAATCTTCACGCCAACTCAAAACTCGTCGAGCAGTTAGATCCAATGGAGCTCTCTTCCCTGAACGAGCTCTTGGATCGCATCGCCGCCCTGGGAGTCGCTACAGACTACGATCAGATTGGGCCTAAACCCGATCTGAGAGAAATTAACTCTCCCCAGGTCACCCATCACGTTGCAGTGGTGGAAGAACAATGCGGCAACCCTTCATCCATCTTAAGGACTAGATACGTCTGGATTCCCTACCCCTCCAAGCCAGATACCCGCGGAGGAGAGGATGTCACTCAAAGCCTGAACCCAGAATCAGGCAGCGGGCTAGATTTACCGGAAAACATCCAAGAATCCAAACTTTCGAGTTCGGAAACTCCTTGGCCACTGAGCCTCAGATTGGGTGAGGATTCGGATTTAATTCCACCCACGCACCCAAACACACGCGATCTATCCCAAATTAGGCAAGAGCCCGAAGAAACAGTACACCACTACTGGGCCAGATTCCTCCTGGCCAAGAACAGGATAAAGGACTGCCGCGAGGAAGACGCAATTTCATTCTTCTGCAATAATTGCATGGACAAGGGAATCCTCAACGCCATAAGTAGTCGCGAAATTACACGCTTTGCCGACTTGGTGTCCATAGTACGAAAGTACTGTGCAATGGAAAGCGCCTGGAAAACCGAAATAAAATTTTGGGATAATCCGACCCTGAATACAAACCCAGTCCGAAATAAAAGGGTGCATTATCACAATACACCTGGGTTAAATACCAAAAAGTAAAAGCCCTCTACGGGGCAAGGAACCATACTAGAGGGATGGCTCAACGGACCCTGCAAAATTCATAGTACAGCGGATGCGATACCAACGCACAGCCTTAGAGCATGTTGGATACTCCGGCAGGTGGCCAAAAGTGGTGAGGATCTACTCCTCCCAAAAACCGCAGAGCACCACCCCGAGGACAACAATACGGTCTTAACGGTCTTTGAGACCTTCGCATCAAATAATAGATGGAAGCAAACACTCCGCAGCATATCCGAAATCTGCCACATAGCAGAAATAAATCCTTGGAGCGACACGACTATTACCTTCAATGCCAGTGACGAACCTAAATTCCGAACAGCCTGAGTACCAGTCGCAATGGTCCTCAGTCCAATCGTGGATGGCTTTCGACTCACCAAGGTACTCATGGACGGCGGCAGCGGATTAAACCTCATCTATGAGGAAACTCTTCAAAAGATGGAAATAGACTGGAGCAGCATTAAGCAAAGCAGCACAACCTTTAGAGGAATCATCCCTAGTCGGGAAGCACGCTGCGCTGGAAAAATCACACTACACGTGGTATTCGACACGCCGGATAATTACAGGTCCGAAGAAATTACATTCCAAGTGGCCCCGTTCAGTAGCGGATACCACACTCTATTAGGGCGGGAGGCATTTACAATCTTCCAAGCCATACCCCATTACGGGTACATGAAGCTCAAAATGCCCGGGCCCAATGGAATCATCACTCTTGTTAGTGATCCGGACATAGCACTCCGCGCCGAAAATAAGACAGCTGCACTGGCCCTTGAGGCACTATCCGAAGCCCTAGCGGCCGAAGAACTAACTGCGATGCGCCCCACGGTGAACAGGGATGAAATGATACTCGATAAAAGATCCAAGTCCACCTCCTTTAAGCCGGCGGACGAAATAGTCAAATTCCAAGTCCATCCAATGGACCCTACAAAAACAGCTTCCATCGGGAAACAATTAAACCCTGATGTCGAGGCCGCACTGCGAGAGTTCCTACGCGAGAACTGGGACATTTTTGCCTGGCACCCTTCAGACATGCCAGGAATCCCACGCGGGCTGGCTGAACACAGCCTAAATATCCTAAAAGGATTCAAGCCAGTCAAGCAGGCTCTTCGACGTTTCTTTGAGCCTAAAAGACAAGCCATGGGAGAGGAAGTAGCCAAGCTATTGGAGGCCGGATTCATCAGAGACATAAAACATCCGGACTGGCTAGCAAACCTGGTGATGGTACCAAAGAAGGACAAATCCTGGTGCTTGTGCGTCGATTTTAAGGACCTTAACAAGGCCTGCCCAAAGGATCCCTCCCCCCTCCCCCGCATCGATCAAATCATCGATGCTACCTTAGGACACGATTCATTGTGTTTCCTCGACACATACTCCGGCTGCCATCAAATCAAAATGGCAGAGCCAGACCAAGCCGCAACATCATTCATCACACCATACAGCCCATTCTGCTTCAACACAACGCCCTTCGGGCTAAAAAACGCCGGTGCAACATACCAGCACATGATTCAGACACGCCTGGCAAACCAGATCGGCAAAACAGTGGAGGCATACGTGGATGACGTGGTGGTTAAAACCAAGCACGTCGAAACTCTAGTAGACGACTTGAGGCTCACATTCGACAACCTTCGAACATATGACATCAAGCTCAATCCGGAAAAATGCGTTTTCGGCGTACCATTAGAAAAGCTCCTGGGTTCATTGTCTCAAGTAGAGGTATTGAAGCTAATCCGGCCAAAATCCAAGCGTTGTCATAGTTGGCTACCCCAACAGACCTCAAACAAATACAAAAATTAACTGGATGCATGGCGGCTCCAAGCCGCTTTATCTCCCGCTTGGGAGAAAAGGCATTACCCCTTTATCGCCTCCTCTGGCGCACCGAACACTTCCAGTGGATGGACGCCGCCACGGCCGGACTCAACAAAATAAAAGCCATATTGGCAACAAACCCAGTCCTGGCCGCGCCAAACATTGGCAAACCAATGCTATTATACATTGCGGCAACTCATCAAGTAGTAAGCGCAGTGCTTGTCGTCGAGCGAGAAATGGACGGACACAAATTTCCCCTTCAAAAGCCGGTTTACTACGTGTCCACTGTCCTTACTCTATGCAAATCACGGTACCCGTATTATCAAAAGATAGCGTACGTGGTATTTATGGCATCCTGGAAACTGCGACACTACTTTCAGGAGTGTTCGATAACGGTAGCCTCGGAAGTACCACTTAACAATATTATAAACAACTGCGACGTGACGGGCCGGATTGCCAAATGGGCCATTGAGCTCCTCCCATTCGACATAACTTACAAGCCACGGCGAGCTATTAAATCGCAAGTTTTGGCTGACTTCGGCGCTGAATGGACGGAAGCCGAACTCCCTAAAGAGTACGACACATATTCAAACTGGATCATGCACTTCGACGGCTCCAGAATGTTGGCTGGTCTGGGGGTTGGCGTCGTTTGGACGTCCCCAACAGGAGACTCCATTCAATACGTACTATAGATAATGTATACAGACTCGAACAACGCAGCCGAATATGAGGCCCTTCTACATGGTCTCCGGATGGCAGTATCCATGGGCATTCAGCACCTAGAGGTGCGCGGAGATTCAAACCTCGCGATATCCCAAATAAATGGAGACTTTGATGCCAAGGATCCAAAAATGGCCGCTTATCGCAATGCCATCCTAAAAATGTCAGCTCGGTTCGAGGGGCTCGAATTTCACCATGTGGCTCGGGAAAACAATCAGGCGGCGGATATCCTCGCCCGCATTGACGCAAAACGCGACGCGGTCCCTCCCAACATTTTTCTGGAAAGTCTTTTCAAGCCATCCATAGCATGGGAAGGGGACACCGGTAACAACAGTCCGGACCCGGCAAAAATACCCGATACCGAACTCTCTGACACAATCGGAGGCTCCGCCACCGAAATAACACAATCAACCCACGAAATAATGGCCATTATTGCCCCGTGGACAGAACCATTCCTGGCCTACCTAATTAGACAGGAACTTTCGGAGGACCAAAATGAGTCACGCTGCATAGTGCGGTGATCCAAAGCCTACAGGGCCCACGAGGGAGAATTGTACAAAAAAGCCCTATCGGAGTCCTTCAAAGGTGCACCTCCGAAGAGGAAGGGCGGAATCTTTTGGCAGAAATTCACGCCGGACTCGGCGGTCATCACGCCGCAGCCCGGGCTCTTGTAAGCAAGGCCTTCCGCACAGGATTTTATTGGCCAACGACCCAGGTAGATGCACAGGACTTTGTCCAACGTTGCACCGGTTGCCAGCTCTTCACAAATCAAAGCCACATGCCACCCACCGCCCTCCAAACGATCCCCATTACATGGCCCTTCGTGGTCTGGGGGCTTGACATGGTCGGACCCCTTAAAGGGGGAACCCACAAGAAAAAATACTTATTGGTCATGGTGGATAAATTCACCAAATGGATAGAGGCTAAACCGGTAAAAACAGCCGAATCCGGACCGGTGATAGATTTCATATCTGGGGTTGTACACCGTTACGGCGTCCCCCACAGCATCATCACTGATAACGGCACGAACTTCACGGCCGACGAGGTAAAGCTCTGGTGCAGCAAAATGGGCATCAAGCTCGATTACGCTTCAGTCTATCACCCAAAAACCAATGGTCAAGTCGAACGAGCAAATGGTCTTATAATGAGCGGCATTAAACCCCGATTAGTGCGCTCCTTAACGGAGTCCGATAGGCACTGGGTAGAGGAGCTCGACTCCATACTCTGGGGACTGCGGACCATGCTGAATCGTAGTACCAGATATACACCATTTTTTATGGTGTACGGCGCAGAGGCAGTCCTGCCCTGTGACATAATTCATGACTCACCTCGAGTGTGCATGTACGAAGAAAGAGAAGCCGAGCTCGATCGGCAGGACGGTCTGGACACATTGGAGGAAGAGTGCGACATAGCCAAAGCCCGTTCCGCATTTTACCAGCAATAGGCTCGCAGATACCAAAGCAGAGAAGTACGAGCCAAAACTTATAACATTGGCGAACTAGTTCTATGGTTGCCGGATAAGAAAAAGAATAAGCTCGAGCCCAAATGGGAAGGTCCCTTCATTATCGACCAAGTTCTGACCGCTGGAGCATACCGACTGCGGGATGCATCGACCAGTCGACTCGAGCCGAACCCATGGAACGCAGCCAGGCTCTGAAGATTCTACGCCTAGCTCCGGACTTTATGTTAGTCCCCTCCCTTCGTCCATTTTCTGCATATGCATCATCTGTCTTGTTTCCCTTTCTTTCTTTTTATCTCCCTAGGCCTTCAAGGGTCACCTTGTGCCTCACTCATACATCACAGATGCGCTAGCCGCACTCTTCATACCTGGGGGCTTCTCTCATAGAAGCTTAAATTATTTACCTGGGCCCCACGCCCAACACATGTGTTATACTTCCACATGTACCTTTTTTCACCATTATATGCATCGATATGACTTAAGTTTTGGCCAAGCTGGGTTGCCTGGCTCTTGTATTTATGCCCTACGTTCCCGTTAATTCGGCTAGGGCATAAGGGGAGGACCTCTACGATTGTTACTGCCGGGTCAGCCGGACGTGTACCTCAGACTGGGTGAAGCCGAAAGCTAGCGTTCTTAAGAGAATATTCGGTCGGTGAACAAAAGATGACTTTTATCTATTATCCATATCTGCCCCCAGACGTTTTCACTGTGCTTCTTGTCGCAGTCCGGACATGCACTTTAGGGCATGCCTACCCAGGGAAAGGAACCCTTAACGGAACTATTCTCTCTAGAAGATGTTTCTTACTACCCATGTAATATAACATAACTAGTTGGGCACTTGTCTGATAAAGCACTAATGACCCCTACACCTGGTCTCCACGCATGCCCCGGTTCTTATATAACAGAGAGGGTATTCGGATACACTCCGGACTGTCGGGTCCCGAGGTTGAAGCGAAAAGGTCCGCCACGACAAATGATCTACAATCCGGCTAGAAGGCATCATATATGTCACTTTAAAATTACATAGTCAATTTGACTGGTTGAATTCCTCTTCAATGCCATCCAATAGGCTGTCTAGTCTACAGTCCTGTTGGGAATACTTTGCGGCCAATTCTACTTGGCCGTACACTAAATTCACAGGGATCTCCTTGCCATCAGGCCCCATAAGTCCGACTTCGGCCATGTGGTTCGGGTCAGCCTTCATGTACCGTGTCTTCACCATTGCCCAAGCCTCCCTGGCACCCTGACGGCAGGCCAATATCTTCCATAATCGGAAGCGCCGCCATGCTCCCTTCAGCTTTTCTGCAAGCTCTCCAAGGCCTTCGGGTATGGAGACGGACGGCCACAAGGCCTGGGCGACGCCTTGCATCACCTGCCGAACTCGTTCGTGCAACTGTGCGAGCTCGGGAAGAAGATCACCCGTTGAGCTAGGCATCTCCTCGGCAGGACGACCTGTTAGCATACTACAGACATAACTTTGTCAGCCAGCTTCCTCGCCGAACTCTTTTTCAAAGTTCGTTCAAGCAATTACTAAATATGTCGCGTCGAAGCCGCCGATTCTCCTTAATAGAGTCCGACAGTTGGGCACGAACATCTTTTAGTTCCACGCCCAGCTTGATGTTGGCATCTTGGAGATCATTCTTCTCCTGCCTCACCCTTGTAAGCACGCTCTCACCGGCCTTCAGCTGGCGTATGAGCTGTTGCTTAGCCGGATTCACTCCAGCGTCATCTGCAATTTTATCGTCAGATCTGCATATAAAGCCGCACTCTAATATGATACTTATCATTTGACGAAAATGTTACCAGAGGGGGGTCTCTTTGGGCTCCCCTGCTGTGGCCAGTGCGTCCTGAAGTTGGGCTTTGCACTCTTCCAGCTCCTGGGATAGTTGAGTATTCTTTTTTATAAGAACCTACATAACAAATGATCCTTAAACCAGTTATCCTAACTGTTTCAAATCTCAGGGGCTACTGATATATGTATAATCATCAAATTTTCTCACCCGTATGTCTTTTACATACTGCTCCATGGCTCTGGCTAGACCATTTTGAGCGGCACAGAGGTGCGCGTCTCCCGAGTTGAAGGCATCAAATGCCTCTTGGGAGAAACAAGCGTCACGAAGAACAGTTCGGCGACGCCTGTGGTTCATGGCACTTTCCACCTCGGAATGGGTGGCGGACAGTCTATCTGTATCCTCTATCGGAGGAGCACCCGGCGCACGCCTTGTACTCGTTCCCACCTCTGAGTCCGGCCTAGGAGCCTGGCTTGTGGAGGCACGATTGGTAGCCTCTCCGGGTATAGTCCGACGAGCGCTCTTTTTCCTGAAAAGAAGGCATGGGCGTTAATACGCCTTTGTAAATAATGTCTTGCAATAAAGACGGCGCGCCATACCGCTGCGCTGGTGCCTCAATCCGGACTGCGGGTCTTTTCAGCCTGCCTGGCCTAGCGGCCCCTTGTTGGCTAGTTGCCATAGGCTCGGCCTTCTGCCCCGAGGACCTCCCCTGCAAAACACGGCTGTTATACGGCAATAAAAAAGAGCACAAGGACGGATCCCTTTTTAAGTGCTGGGACTTCGGTTTCAATCACCTGTGAGGCTGGAACTAGCCCAGGGTAATCGGCCGTAATGGCCACCAAGGTATTGTCATTACTCCCTTGGTTAAATACCCCGTAGATCAGCTCCATAGATATGTCCAGATCCTCCTGGGAGGCCGGGTCAAGGGACCGTCTAGGGTCCTCGGGCTGTGGAGGAGGGCTGTCTATCTCCTTTACTGCCTGGCGCAGCTCTTGCGATGAAATCGCTAGGATGAATACTTAAACTACGGGAATACGAAACGGATGGGCGAGAAAAAGTCTCCGCTTACCCAGCTCGGAGGATTGTACATAAAGAATTCGCCTTGCGGGTTGACACGGAGGAATTCCTCCTCTTCTCCCTTGTACAAAGTGGACACGATCTTTATTAGATCAGCAACCGATCCAGGCCCTTTGCGGCCGTGGCGGGTGGCGTCATCCTCCCTGTCGTGGTATTCTCGCGGGGGCTTGCGAGTCGACAGATGCCACAAGGGCTTAGTGTGTGGGTAAGACTGCTGCTGATAGGCCTGGAAGCGGGTATGCGAGTAGCACGCGGTGGTTTACCTAGCTTTAGAGCTCTCCGGAGAGATAATACTCCTACTGCTGCATGTCTGAGTGTATCTGATATATCTAGTACAGAGTTGCTCCTGGAGCTGTATCTGGGATCAGTGCCATAGGCATCTGACTTGGTAAATGCATGCATGTGGTATGCTAGTGGTGGCCATGTATGGCCATGGCTTGCGGCCGTGAGTGTGTGTGAGTGTCCATCCCCTGGATGGATGGATGCCCCTTTATATAGGAGAGGGTAGCTTAGGATGTAAGCTTGGTAGTGGGCATGGGTAAGGCATGGTGCATGTCATCCTTGTCCCCTGGGTCACTTCATAAATAGTGCCAGGGGACAAGTGACACTATACATGATGGCTGAGATGACACGTGAATAGTGCTCGGGTACGATTGTCTCATCGGTGTCTTGTCGATGTCGCTTCGGGCTGTAGTCGACAGCCGGCTGGTTGGCGCAGTCGGCAGCTGGCTGGGCAGAGCAGTCGGCAGCCGGCTGGTTGGCGCAGTCGGCAGCCAGCTGGTTGGCACAGTCGGCAGCCGGCAATCAGACTCAGGGGCTTTGCTAGCCCCGATGTCTTGAAATATCGTCTTGCCGTCTTCGGGGTATCCGTGTCCAATTACTCCGACAGTAGCCCCCAAGCCTCCGGGCAACTTGGCAATTTGGGCGGAGGTTTTTTGGCAAATGTTCAGGGAAATGATCATGAAAAAGGACAAAGTTAGTCCACGCAGATATATCAAATGTTTGCTTTTAGCATTGCAAGTTTTATGCGGAGGGTGCCGACTCGGCTTCGTCCGAGCCCCCTTAATCTTTTTCGTGTTCCCTCCGCTTTTTGGTTTGTGCTCTCGCTTGCCGGACAGCCGCTCTGCGGTCTGTGGCTGAGAGTGGGCCGCGAAGTGGAGTGTACAGTACTCAGAGTCTAGGAGCAGATTCAACCGAGTAGATACTCATAAAAGAAACGATCGGGTCGCCCGAACCGTTTTTCTTCCCGGACGTTTTTCACGTGGGTGGCCTCCAGCGTTCACTCTTGCTAGTCGGACAGCCGCTCTGCGGTCTGTGACTAAGAGTGGGCCTTTGGTACCGCGCACGGTACTAAGCCGTCTGCGGGAACTAACGTCTCAGGCCAAGCGGCCAGCCCCCGGGCCAACTCTGGCTGGCGCCGGGGCGAACAGTGATGCTACTGTAATAAAATGCGGAGACAGCCCCCCAGCATCGCTCGGGGTTATCCGTGCTTGCGTAGTGCAAAAGTATGCGGGTGAAGAGCTCACATTGATTTTTGTGTAGTCGCGATCGTCGAAAACAGCCGGCGCGACTCGGCGCTCGCGGAGCGCGTCGGCGCACCCGCTGGGTGAAGCCTTCGAGCCTTCGGGTGCTCGGAGGGGGGTCCCGGCCGGTCAGGCTCGACCGGCCAGGCGGCGAGGCGTCTTGCAGCGCCCCTTTTTTTCTGCCGGCTGCTGACAGCCGGACAAAACTCTTCTCTTGTCTGCAATCTTCGCGGGGGCGCGTTAGCGCACCCGCTGGGTGTAGCCCCCGAGATTCGGGCCGACTGCTGAGCAGTCGGGCCGGATCTCCCGGCAACTACTTTGTCTTCTCTCGCGGGGGGCGCGTCAGCGCACCCGCTGGGTGTAGCCCCCTAGATTCGGGCCGACTGCTGAGCAGTCGGGCCGGATCTCCCGGCAACTACTTTGTCTTCTCTCTCGCGGGGGCGCGCCAGCGCACCCGCTGGGTGTAGCCCCCGAGATTCGGGCCGACTGCTGAGCAGTCGGGCCGGATCTCCTGGCAACTACTTTGTCTTCTCTCTCGTGGGGGCGCGTCAGCGCACCCACTGGGTGTAGCCCCCGAGATTCGCGCCGACTGCTGAGCAGTCGGGCCGGATCTTCCGGCAACTACCTTGTCTTCTTCTTTTTCTTCTTCAGGCGGCTGGGCGGGCGGACCCCGACACAGCAGTCGGGCTCTTTGTAGCCGGCCAGGTAGCCAATGGTCGGACGCACATTTCTTTTCTCTCTTTTCTCGTCAGCCGGCTGTTGACTTGGTCAGTCGGACGGGCAGTCGGCCCTTTTTCTTTTTCTCCCAGTCAGCCTCTCTCTTTTTTTTTCCTTCTTCGGGCACGCAACCGCAGCCGGCGGCCTCAGTGGGAGCGTAGCAGCCGGCCTCTTCTTCTTTTTTGTGGCCGGATGGGCACCCAGCCGCTTTTCTTCTTTTCCAGCCGGCTAGCGGGAAGTCGGCCCTTTGCTTTTTCCTCCAGCCGGATCCTTTCTCTCTCTCTTTCTTTTTCTTTTTCTTTTTCTCTTTCTATCCCTCGCGTGGGGCAGCCCGTCCCTTTCTTTCTGCACGGAGCAGCCGGCTGGGGCGCCACTCGGCGGGGCGCCGAGCCGGAGCGGGCGGCAGGCGTCCGCAAGCGGAGTCGACCAGGCGGGGAGTCGGCCAGGGGCGATGGCGGACGCCGGAGCCGGCCAGAGCGGGCGGGAGCCGGGATGGTGCAGCGACGAGGGCCGCGGCGCATCTAGAGGAGCGCGGGTGCGGCCTCGTTCAGGGGCCAGCCGGACCGGGTCGCAGGCGGCCGGAGCCGGGCCGACTGCGGGGGGAGGGCGGCCGGCGTAGGCGGAGCAGAGGCGACGCGGAGGACGGCGCTGCCGGGCGCGGGACCGCGGGTCGAGGCGACGTGCGGGGCCGCTGGGCAGCCGGCTGGTGCTGCCGCCCGGGAGCCGAGTGCGTGGGCGCAGGGGCGAGTGGCAGGAGCCGGACTCGGAGCGGGAGGGGCAGCGCGGGGAGCCTCCAGGCGGAGGCTGGCCGGAGCAGGCGGAGCTTGCAGGCGACCAGGGGGCGGAGGCGGCTCGGCGTAGCGAGCCGGAGGCTGGGAAGGCGGAGCCGGCGGGGGCCGGCCGCGGCAACAGCCGGCTACGCGGAGGCGAGGGAGGTCGGACCCGGCAGTGTAGGCGGAGGAGCCGGACCAGGCGCATGGCGTGGCGACCCAGCAGCAGGCGTGCTGGGGTGGAGGCGGCTCGGCGTAGCGAGCCGGAGGCTGGGAAGGCGGAGCCGGCGGGGGCCGGCCGCGGCAACAGCCGGCTACGCGGAGGCGAGTGAGGTCGGACCCGGCACTGCAGGCGGAGGAGCCGGACCAGGCGCATGGCGTGGCGACCCAGCAGCAGGCGTGCTGGGGCGGAGGCGGGGGACCCTGCGCGTGCTGGTGCCGGCGAGCGCAGAGGACATGGCGCGACGACGAGCCCGCGGAAAACCGGTCAGCGCGAGAGCCAACGAACGCGCTGGGGGGCCGGCGGAGCTGCAGGGAACCCGGGCGGCGCACGCGGGCGCAGAGCTGGACGAGGCGACGCGGACGGCCGGGCAAGCGCTGGGCGGCGCGGTACGCCAGGCCGGCGTCGGGGCGCAACGGCGCGGGGCGACTCTGGACGACGCAAAGCAACATCGGGCTAAGCAGTCGGGCGAGTTGCAGAGCAGCGAGCAGTGGGACGGCCCGAGCAGAACAAACCACCATGACGGAGATAATGCTGGGGACGCGCACAGGAGTGGAGGAGGAGGCGAACTGCCAGAGGAGTTTGAGCAGATGCAGATGTGCGAGGTACAACATAAAATACGCCGTTGTCAGGGCTTAGACTGGGTAGCGTATAGCTCGTGTATGGAGGAGTGTACGGGGATTATGAGGAGCTTTTTTTTTTGTGTGGAGGAGCAGAGCACCTGCTGCCTTGTTAGGTGGCTAGCGACCGAACTCGCCGGAGACGACCGGGAGTGCACGGGCATGCACACGAGCATGTGCATGGCGGCGCGTCATAGCTGGAGAGGTGGGCGGCCGTGCGGCTTGAGATGGATACGGCCAACCGAAGCGAGGCGGCGCAGCGCGCGTGCGGACGGACGGCCGGCGTCGCAGTGGTGGTGATGACGAAGGCGGCGAGGCCGACGATGAGGGCGCGCCGTCCCGCACGGCCGCTCCGGAGGCGGGTTGAAGTCGAGCCCCCGAGCGCTACCGGAGAGACGGCGCGACGCCGCGGCGGAGAAGACGAAGATGGTCCCGTCCGGACAGCGAAACCAGCAGCAGCGTGGTAGCATAATAGTAGTACCACACCACGGGGGGCGCCAACTGTCGTGGTATTCTCGCGGGGGGCTTGCGAGTCGACAGATGCCACAAGGGCTTAGTGTGTGGGTAAGACTGCTGCTGATAGGCCCGGGAGCGGGTATGCGAGTAGCACGCGGTGGTTTACCCAGCTTCGGAGCTCTCCGGAGAGATAATACTCCTACTGCTGCATGTCTGAGTGTATCTGATATATCTAGTACAGAGTTGCTCCTGGAGCTGTATCTGGGATCAGTGCCATAGGCATCTGACTTGGTAAATGCATGCATGTGGTATGCTAGTGGCCGGCCATTTATGGCCATGGCTTGCGGCCGTGAGTGTGTGTGAGTGTCCATCCCCTGGATGGATGGATGGATGCCCCTTTATATAGGAGAGGGTAGCTTAGGATGTAAGTTTGGTAGTGGGCATGGGTAAGGCATGGTGCATGTCATCCTTGTCCCCTGGGTCACTTCATAAATAGTGCCAGGGGACAAGTGACACTATACATGATGGCTGAGATGACACGTGAATAGTGCTCGGGTACGATTGTCTCGTCGTTGTCTTGTCGATGTCGCTTCGGGCTGTAGTCGGCAGCCGGATGGGCAGAGCAGTCAGCAGCCGGCTGGTTGGCGCAGTCGGCAGCCAGCTGGTTGGCGCAGTCGGCAGCCAGCTGGTTGGCGCAGTCGGCAGCCGGCAATCAGACTGAGGGGCTTTGCTAGCCCCGATGTCTTGAAATATCGTCTTGCCGTCTTCGGGGTATCCGTGTCCAATTACTCCGACACTCCCCGTTAAAATCCCACATGGGGTGGCCTCTATACTGGAGCGGCTGCACCCCCCGCATAATGCATATAGCCATGACCTCGATCATGGTCAATCCGGATCGAGCTAAAGAACTTATCCGGCTCATCAGATAAAGAATGTCCCTGTTGTCTTCCTCCAAGGAGCTCCGTGGACGCCAGCTCTGGCGTTTCTTCAAAGGGGCGTTGTCGAACTCAGGAAGGCCGATCCAAATAGGGTCCGGAAGGGGGACATCTTCTATATAAAACCATTCTGAAGGCCAGTCTTCGGACGTCTTCTTCGGGGTCCCGGACAGGTATCCGGTCCCGGCAATACGCCACACTTCGGCTCCGCGCACTTGATATATTGATCCCTTCTTAGAACAGGGCACAAGGCAGAACATCTTCTCCCACAGAGCGAAATGGGCCTCACAGCCCAAAAATAACTCGCAAAGGGCTACGAATCCCGCGATATGCAGCAGGGAGGCAGGCATAAGGTTGTGCAGCTGGAGGCCATAGAACTCCAGAAGCCCCCGGAGAAACGGATGAATTGGGAATCCGAGCCCTCTTACCAGATAAGGGACAAGGCATACCCACTCTCCCTTGGAGGGATTGGGACGGCTCTCCGCTTGCTCTCCGCCATTGTAGGTGGCAAGCCCGGCTCGAACCGGGACCAGGTACGCTGGGGGAAGAAATCTCTTGGACTGAAGCATCACCAATTTGTTGTGCGGGATGGAACATCTCTCCCAATCTCCAGGCTTGGAACTAGGGGTGCGAGAGGAGGAGCTACGTCGACCGGCCATGGTGGAATGGATCTCTGTCGGGTACGCTCCGATGAAGACTCGGCAAGGGAGGATGATGTGATTTGGATCTGAATCCTCGTCTTTTTAAATAGGCGGCTCATTTACATAGCTAGGGGGGTAAATGTGAAAACACCCTAGCTCTTCACATTCGCTCGACACGTGGAAAGTGGCCATTATTGGGTGTAGAAGCCAAGGAGTACAAACCGTCAGAAGGAACCAGACATTATTTCGATAGGTACACAGAATTTGGAGAGGAACCCGTCTTGCAATGCTGAAGATAATACTGTGCGCCGGACTCGTCGTCATTGAAGCCTGGTTCGGGGGCTACTGAGGGAGTCCTGGATTAGGGGTCTCCGGATAGCCGGACTATCTCCATTGGCCGGACTGTTAGACTATGAAGATACAAGATTGAAGACTTCGTCTCGTGTCCGGATGGGACTCTACTTGGCGTGGAAGGCAAGCTAGGCAATGCGTATATGGATATCTCCTCCTTTGTAACCGACCTTGTGTAACCCTAACCCTCTCCGGTGTCTATATAAACCGAAGGGTTTTAGTCCGTAGGACAACAATCACAACATACAATCATACCATAGGCTAGCTTCTAGGGTTTAGCCTCTCTGATCTCGTGGTAGATCTACTCTTGTAATACCCATATCATCAATATTAATCAAGTAGGATGTAGGGGTTTACCTCCATCAAGAGGGCCCGAACCTGGGTAAAACTTCGTGTCCCTTGCCTCCTGTTACCATCTGGCCTAGACGCATAGTTCGGGACCCCCTACTCGAGATCCGCCGGTTTTGACACCGACAACGAGTCATTGTGTTTCCTCGACGCATACTCTGGTTACCACCAAATCAAGATGGCGGAGTCCGACCAAGACGCAACGGCATTCATCACACCATACGGTCCCTTCTGTTTCAACACAATGCCTTTTGGGCTCAAAAATGCCGGCGCAACATATCAACGCATGATTCAGACATGTCTGGAGAAACAAATTGGCAAAACAGTAGAGGTATACGTAGACGATGTGGTCATCAAAACCAAACATGTCGACTCTTTGATAGACGACTTGAGGCTCACATTCGACAACCTCCGAACATATGACATCAAGCTCAATCCGGAAAAATGCGTTTTTGGCGTACCAACCGAAAAGCTCCTGGGATTCATTGTCTCCAGTAGAGGTATTGAAGCTAATCCGGCCAAAATCTGAACTTTGTCACAATTGGCTACCCCAACAGACCTCAAACAAATCCAGAAGTTAACTGGATGCGTGGCGGCTCTAAGCTGCTTTATCTCCCGCTTAGGAGAAAAGGCTTTACCCCTTTATCGCCTCCTTCGGCGCACCGAACACTTCGAGTGGACGGACGCGGCCACAGCCGGATTGGAAGAAATAAAGGCCATTCTGGCAACCAACCCGATCTTGGCCGCGCCAAACATTAGCGAACCAATGCTGTTGTACATTGCGGCAACTCATCAAGTTGTAAGCGCGGTGCTCGTTGTCGAACGGGAAGCGGACGGACACAAATTCCCTCTTCAAAAGCCGGTATACTATGTATCCACTGTCCTCACTCCATGCAAATCATGGTACCCGCATTACCAAAAGATAGCATATGCGGTATTCATGGCATCGGGGAAACTGCGACACTACTTTCAAGAGTGTTCGATTACACTAGCCTCGGAAGTGACACTTAATGATATTATCAACAACCGCGACGCTACGGGCCGGATTGCCAAATGGGCCATTGAGCTCCTCCCATTCGACATAACATACAAACCTCGCCGAGCCATTAAATCACAAGTACTGGCCGACTTCGTCGCCGAATGGACGGAGGCCGAACTCCCTAAAGAGTACGGCGCTTAGTCCAATTGGATCATGCACTTCGACGGTTCTAAAATGCTGGCCGGTCTAGGGGCTGGCGTCGTTCTGACATCCCTAGCCGGAGATACCGTTCGGTACATACTGCAAATATTGTATACGGACTCTAACAATGCAGCCGAATACGAAGCTCTGTTGCATAGTCTTCGGATGGCAGTCTCCATGGGCATTCAATGCCTGGAGGTGCGTGGGGATTCAAACCTCGCAATATCCCAAATAAACGGGGATTTTGACGCCAAGGATCCGAAAATGGCGGCCTATCGAAACGCCATCCTAAAAATGTCAGCTCGGTTCGAGGGGCTCGAATTTCACCACGTGGCTCGGGAAAACAATCAGACGGCGGATATCCTCGCCCGCATCGGCGCAAAATGCGACGCGGTCCCCCCAACATATTTTTGGAAAGGCTTTTCAAGCCATCCATACTATGGGAAGGGGACACCGGTAACAACAGTCCGGACCCGACCAAAATACCCGAAACCGAACTCTTTGACACAATCGGAGGCTCCGCCACCGAAATAACACCTTCAACCCACGAAATAATAGCCATTATTGCCCCGCGGACAGAACCATTCCTGGCCTACCTAACTAGACAGGAACTCCTGGAGGACCAAAATGAGGCACGCTGCATAGTGCGGCGATCCAAGGCCTACAGGGTCCATGAGGGAGAATTGTACAAAAAAAGCACTACCGGAGTCCTTCAAAGGTGCATCTCCGAAGAGGAAGGGCGGAATCTTTTGGCAGAAATCCACGCCGGGCTCGGCGGTCATCACGCCGCAGCCCGGGCTCTTGTAAGCAAGGCCTTCCATACGGGATTCTATTGGCCAACGGCCCTGGCAGATGCACAGGAGTTGGTCCAACGTTGCGCCGGTTGCCAGCTCTTTGCAAATCAAAGCCACATGCCACCCACCGCCCTCCAAACAATCCCCATTACATGGCCCTTTGCGGTCTGGGGGCTTGACATGGTTGGACCCCTTAAAGGGGGAATCCACAAGAAAAAAAATACTTATTGGTCATGGTGGATAAATTCACCAAATGGATAGAAGCCAAACCGGTTAAAACAGCCGAATCCGGACCGGTGATAGATTTCATATCTAGGGTTGTACACCGTTATGTCGTCCCCGACAGCATCATCACTGATAATGGCATGAACTTCATGGCCGACGAGGTAAAACTCTGGTGCAGCAAAATGGGCATCAAGCTCGATTATGCCTCAGTCTATCACCCACAAACCAACGGTCAAGTCGAGCGAGCGAATGGTCTTATAATGAGCGACATTAAACCTAGATTAGTGCGCTCTTTAACGGAGTCTAACACGCACTGGGTATAGGAGTTCGACTCCGTACTCTGGGGGCTGCGGACCATGCCAAATCGTTGTACCGGATATACACCCTTCTTTATGGTGTACGACATAGAGGCAGTCTTGCCTTGTGACATAATTCATGACTCACCTAGAGTGCGCTTATACGAGGAAAGAGAAGCCGAGTTCGATCGACAGGACAGTCTGGACACCTTGGAGGACGAGCGCAATGTAGCCAAAGCCCGTTCCGCATTTTATCAGCAACAGGCTCGCAGATACCAAAGCAGAGAAGTATGGGCCAAAACTTATAACATTGGCGAACTAGTTCTACGCCTGCCGGATAAGAAAAAGAACAAGCTCGAGCCCAAATGGGAAGGTCCCTTCATTATTGACCAAGTTCTGACCGGTGGAGCATACCGACTGCGGGATGCATCGACTAGTCGACTCGAGCCGAACCCATGGAACGCGGCCAGGCTCCGAAGATTCTACGCCTAGCACCAGACTCTACGTTAGTCCCCTCCCTTTGTCCATTTTTCACAAATACATTATCTGTCTTGTTTTCCTTTCTTTCTTTCTTTCCTTATTTCTCTAGGCCTTCAAGGGTCACCTTGTGCCTTATTTGCACATTACAGAGGCGCTAGCCGCACTCTTAATATCCGGGGCTTCTTTCACGGAAGCTTAAATTATTTATCCGGGCTTCATGCCCAACACATGTGTTATACTTCCGCATATACCTTTTTTCACCATTATATGCATCAATATGACTTAAGTTTTGGCCAAGCTGGGTTGCCTGGCTCTTGTATTTATGCCCTACGTTCCCGTTAATTCGGCTAGGGCATAAGGGGAGCACCTCTGCGATTGTTACTGCCGGGTCAGCCGGATGTGTACCTCAGACTGGGTGAAGCCGAAAGCTAGCATTCTTAAGGGAATATTCGGTCGGTGAACAAAAGATGATTTTTATTTTTGATATCTGCCCCCAGATGTTTTTCCCGCGTTTCCTATTGCAGTCCGGACATGCACTTTAGGGCATGCTTGCCCAGGGAAAGGAACCCTTAACGGAAATATTCTCCCTGGAAGATGTTTCTTACTACCCATGTAATATAACATAACTAGTTGGGCACTTGTCTGATAAAGCACTAATCACCCCTACGCCTAGTCTCCACGCGTACCCCAGTTCTTATATAACTGAGCGGGTATTCGGATACACTCCGGACTATTGGGCCCGGAGGCTGAAGCGAAAAGGTCCGCAATGACAAATGATCTACACTCTGGCTAGAAGGCATTATACATGTCACTTCAATTACATAGTCATGCAGACTGACTAAATTCTTCTTCTATACCATCCAACAGGCGGTCTAGCTTAC
The DNA here is from genome assembly GCF_002162155.2 of Triticum dicoccoides. NCBI lineage: Eukaryota > Viridiplantae > Streptophyta > Magnoliopsida > Poales > Poaceae > Triticum > Triticum dicoccoides. The sequence goes on from NC_041382.1 coordinate 625,240,514, forward strand.
AATCCTGTTGGGAATACTTTGCGGCTAATTCTACTTGCCCATAAACTAAGCTAACGGGGATCTCTTTTCCGTCAGGCCCCACAGGTCCGACCTCGGCCATGTGATTTAGGTCTGCTTTGGTATACCGCGTCTTCACCATGGCCCAGGCTTCTCTGGCACCCTGTCGGCAGGCTGATATCTTCCATAATCAAAAGCGCCGCCGTGCTCCTTTGAGCTTCTCCGCAAGCTCCGCAACGCCCTCTGGCAGGGAGACGGACAACCACAAGGCCTGGGCAACACCCTGTATCACCTGCCGAACTTGTTCGTGCAGATGTGACAGCTCGGACAGATGATCACCCGCAGACCCGGGCATTTCCTCTGTCGGACGACCCGTCAACATACCTACAGACATAACGCTGTTAGTCGGCTTCTTCGCCGAATACCTTTAAAGGATTCGTTCAAGCACTTACTAAAAATGCCGCGTCGAAGCCTCTTATTCTCCTTCTCGGAGTCTGCAAGCTGGCCCCGAACGTCTTTTAGTTCCACGTTCAGCGTCTTGGAGATTGTTTTTCTCCCGCCTAACCTCAGTCAGCACACGTTTGCCAGCTTCTAGCAGCCGCATAACATGCTGGTCCCCCGGATTTTCTCCAGATTCATCTGCACAATCTATTGTTAGATCTGCAGCCACGTTGCGCACTATATGGTAACCATCATTCTTTAAAATGTTACCAGCGTGAGGCTTTTTCTGTTCCTGGAATGCGGCAATAGCGGCCCGCAGTTGGGTCTTGCATTCCTCCAGCTCCTGGGTCAGCCTTGTATTCTTCTCTGTAAGAACCTGCACAATAAAGATGATCCTTAAATCAGTTCTGCTAACTGTTTCAAGTCTCAGGGGCTACTGATACATATAAATCGTCAGATTTACTCACCCATACATCCTTTATATACTGATCCATGGCTCTGGCTAGACCATCTTGAGCGGCACGGAGGTACGCCTCTCCAGAATTGAAGGCATCAAACGCCTCTGGTGAGAAACAAGCGTCACGGAGTACGGCACGGCGACGCCTATGATTCATGGCGCTTTCCACTTCTGAGTTTGTAGCGGATAACCTATCTGCATCCTCTGTAGGAGGATTATCCGGCGCCTGCCCCATATTGGCTTCTGCCTCTGTGTCCGGTCCTGGTGCCCGACTGGTGGAAGCGTGATCGGCAGCATCGCCGGACATATTCCGGCAAGCGTTTTTTCTGTTAAAGAAACACGGGCGTCATTACCTTTTGATAAAGACGACAACCATAGAGCGTGGTTCGTTGTACCTTTGCACCGGCGTCTCCGTCCTGACCGCCTTCCTTTTTGGCCTACCTGGCCTCGGTGCCTCCTGTTGGCGTGTTGCCGCAGGGCATCCTGAATGCCTTCCTTGTAAAAAAGGCCATGTGAATATGGTGGGTGAAGTGTCTAAAAGGGGATCCTACTTTTTTGAGTTGGGACTTTTCGGTTTTTCTTACGTGCCATGTAGGGAGCAGTCCGGGATAGTCGGCCGTAATGGCCACCATGGCATCGTCGCAGCTTAACTGATAGAGCTGCCGATTTATGAGCTCCACAGAGATAACCGGATCTTCTTCGAGTCCGGAGTCAAGGGCCTGGTCAGGGTCCTCCGGTTGTGGAGAAGGGTTGCTGACCTCCTTTATGGCCTTTCGCAGTTCCTGCCGGAAATTGGCAAGGTGAATACTTACAATGAAAAATGCGGGAAAATGGAAGTAAGGGGATATAGCTTACCCAGCTTGGAGGACTGTACATGGAGAATCCATCCCGCGGCTTGATGCGGGTGAACTCCTCCTCCTCTCCCTTGAACAGTTCGGACAGAATTTTGGCTAATGCGGCAGCATCGCCCGGACCCTTACGCCCATAGCGGGTGGCGCCATCCTCCCCGTTGAATCACCACAAGGGGTGCCCACGGTATTGAAGTGGTTGCACTCCCCGCATTATGCAAATCGACATAACTTCGGTTATTGTCAATCCTGACTGAGCCAGTGCCTTAATCCGGTTCATCAGATAGAAGACTTCTCTGTCGTCTTCCACCTGGGGGCTCCGTGGGCGCCAACTTTGGCGCTTCTTCAGAGGAGCATTGTTGAACTCAGGAAGACCCCGCTGAACAGGGTCTGGAAGGGGGACGTCCTCCATATAAAACCATTATGAAGGCCAGTCTTCGGACGGCTTCTTGGGGGTACCGGACAGATATCCCGTATCGGCAATGCGCCATACTTTGGCTCCGCTCACTTGATAAAGTGATTCCCTCTGTGTGCGAGGGACGAGGCAAAATAGCCTTTTCCACAGCTCGAAGTGAGCCTCGCAGCCCAGGAACAACTCGCAGAGAGCAACGTAGCCGGCGATGTGTAGAATGGAGGCAAGGGTGAGATTGTGTAGTTGGAGGCCGTAGAACTTCAGGAGCCCGCGGAGGAACAGATGAATTGGACATCCGAGTCCCCTTAGTAAGCAAGGAACAAGGCAAACCCGTTCCCCCATGGAGGGACAGGGAAAGTTCTCCGCTTGCTCCCCGCCATTGTAGGTGGCGAGCCCGGCTCGAACGGGCACCATATATGCCGGAGGAAGAAATCCTTTGGTGTGCAGTTCGACCAATCGACTGTGTGGGACTGAACACCTCTCCCAATCACCAAGCTTAGGGCTACGGGGGCGGGAGGAGGAGCTGCAGAGGTCGGCCATGCTGGAATGGATCTTTCCTAAATGCACTCTGATGGATTCTCGCTGAGGGGAGGATGGTGTGGATTGGATCTAAGAATCCCAATCCCTTTAATAGACAATTATCTGGCTAGGGGGCGAATGTAAAAATGCCCTGGCGCCTCGTATTCGTTCGATGCATGAGAGATTGCCCTTATTGGGCGCAGAAGCCAAGAGGATCAACATTTATGGGGCCGAATACTATTTACAGACACTTGGAAATTGGAGAAGAACCCACCTTGAAATGTCGAAGACAATAATGCTCGCCGGACTCGTCGTCATTGAAGCCTAGTTCGGGGGCTACTGAGGGAGTCCTGGATTAGGGGGTCTCCGGACAGCCGGACTATATCTTTCGGCCGGACTGTTAGACTATGAAGATACAAGATTGAAGACTTCGTCTCGTATTCGGATGGGACTCTACTTGGCGTGGAAGGCAAGCTAGGCAATACGGATATGTATATCTCCTCCTTTGTAACCGACCATGTGTAACCCTAACCTCTCCGGTGTCTATATAAACTGGAGAGGTTTTAGTCCGTAGGACAACATACAATCATACCATAGGCTAGCTTCTAGGGTTTAGCCTCTCTGATCTCGTGGTAGATCTACTCTTGTACTACCCATATCATCAATATTAATCAAGCAGGACGTAGGGTTTTACCTCCATCGAGAGGGCCCGAACCTAGGAAAAACATTGTGTCCCCTGCCTCCTGTTACCATCCGCCTTAGACGCACAGTTCGGGACCCCCTACCCGAGATCCGCTGGTTTTGACACCGACAATCGCATTTTACGATACGGGGCCGCCGCCAAGCCCTAAAACCTCTCGGGAGGGCTGATCTGGAGTCCGTCCAGGGCTCCGGAGAGGGGGATTCATCGCCGTCGTCATCATCAACCATCCTCCATCACCAATTTCATGATGCTCACCGCCGTGCGTGAGTAATTCCATCATAGGCTTGCTGGACGGTGATGGGTTGGATGAGATTTATCATGTAATCGAGTTAGTTTTGTTAGGGTTTGATCCCTAGTATCCATTATGTTCTGAGATTGATGTTGCTATGACTTTGCTATGCTTAATGCTTGTCACTAGGGCCCGAGTGCCATGATTTCAGATCTGAACCTATTATGTTTTCATATTATATGTGAGTACTTGATTGAGGGAGTCCTGGATTAGGGGGTGTCCGGATGGCCGGACTATACCTTCAGCCGGACTCCTGGACTATGAAGATACAAGATTGAAGACTTCGTCCCGTGTCCGAAAGGGACTTTCCTTGGCGTGGAAGGCAAGCTTGGCAATACGAATATGTAGATCTCCTACCATTGTAACCGACTTTGTGTAACCCTAACCTTCTCCGGTGTCTATATAAACTGGAATTAGTCCGTAGGACAACATACACCACAACAATCATACCATAGGCTAGCTTCTAGGGTTTAGCCTCTCCGATCTCGTGGTAGATCTACTCTTGTACTACCCATATGATCAATATTAATCAAGCAGGACGTAGGGTTTTACCTCCATCGAGAGGGCCCGAACCTGGGTAAAACTTCATGCCCCTTGCCTCCTGTTACCATCCGGCCTAGACGCACAGTTCGGGACCCCCTACCCGAGATCCGCCGGTTTTGACACCGACATTGGTGCTTTCATTGAGAGTTCCTCTGTGTCGTCACCGTCAGGCTCGATGGCTCCTACGATCATCAATAGCGATGCAGTCCAGGGTGAGACCTTCTTCCTCGGACAGATCTTCGTCTTCGGCGGCTTCGCACTGTGGGCCAATTCATTTGGCCATCTGGAGCAGATTGAAAGCTACGCCCCTGGGCGTCAGGTCAGATTTGGAAGTTTAAACTACACGGCTGACATCCACGGGGACTTGATCTTCGACGGATTCGAGCCACTGCCGAGCGCGCCGCACTGTCCCGACGAGCATGATCTAGCTCTGCCGTCGAACAGTGCCCTGGAGGACGCACCCGCATCGGCTTCGACCCTTAATTCGGAGCCAACTGCGCCGATCGAGGATGGGCAGTTGGACGTCGCCTCAGGGGCTGCGATCCCAACGGCGATTGAGCCGAACACCAGCCCCGCACTCTGCGATACTCGTGACTCCAAGGAGCCGGACTCCTCTCCGGACTCCGAACCCTCCGCGCCCCAGCCGATCGAATCCGATTGGGCGCCGATCATGTAGTTTACTGCCGCGGACATATTTTAGCACTCGCCTTTCACCGATATTCTGAAGACACCGGAGTCTCTCTCTTTATCAGGAGAGCCCTGGCCGGACTACGGTCAGCAAGGTTGGGGTACGGACAATGAAGAAATTCAAATCCCACCCACCACCCACTTTGTAGCCACTATCGACGATTTAACCGACATGCTCGACTTCGACTCCGAAGACATCGACGGTATGGACGCCGATGAAGGAGACGATGAAGAACCAGCGCCTATCAGGCCCTGGAAAGCCACCTCGTCATATGACATATACATGATGGACACCCCAAAAGAAGGAGATGGCGATGGAACAGCGGAGGATGACCCCTCCAAGAAAGAGCCTAAGCGCCGGCGTAAGCGGCACCGCTCAAAATCCCGCCAAAACAAATACGGTGATTCCAGCACGGGAGATAATAATACTCCAGAAAGTGCCGAAGAAAGCCCCCTCCAGCAAGATTTAGCACACGAGGATGGAGAAACCAGCCCTCATGAGAGAGCGGCAGACAGAGAGGTCGAGGATGATAATTATATGCCTCCCTCCGAAGACGAGGCAAGCCTCAATGATGACGAATTTGTCGTGCCATAGGATGCCGTCGAGCAAGAGCGTTTTCAACGCAGGCTTATGGCCACGGCAAGAAGCCTCAAGAAAAAACAGCAACAACTTAGAGCTGATCAAGATTTGCTAGTCGACAGATGGACTGAAGTCCTTGCGGCCGAAGAGCATAAACTCGAACGCCCCTCAAAGAGCTACCCAAAGTGCAAGTTGCTACCCCGATTAGAGGAGGAAGCACTTAAACCTACATCACCTGCACTCGATACGGCCGATCGGCCACCTTGTGGCCGCGACAGAGAGGCCTCTCGGCCCTCCACTCAAGCCGCACCCCGTACCAAGGCACGGGAAAATGCGCCGGACTTGCGAGATATGTTGGAGGACAAGGCAAGGCAAACAAGATCGATCTACGGATCGCGTGGGCGCACCACGACTCGAGACGGTAACCGTCACGCCGGCCACAAATTCGGCAGGGCCGAATACAGGAGACAAAGCTCATTGGAGCTACGTCGTGACATAGCCCAGTATAGAGGTGTCGCACACCCACTATGCTTCACAGACAAAGTAATGGATCATCAAATCCCCGAGGGTTTCAAACCCGTAAACATCGAATCATATGATGGCATAACAGATCCTGCGGTATGGATCGAGGATTATCTCCTTCATATCCACATGGCCCGCGGCGATGATTTCCACGCCATCAAATACCTCCCACTCAAGCTTAAAGGACCAGCTCGGCATTGGCTTAACAGCTTGCCAACAGGATCAATCAGTTGTTGGGAGGACCTGGAAGCCGCATTCCTCGACAATTTCCAGGGCACTTATGTGCGACCCCCAGACGCCGATGACCTAAGTCACGTAATTCAGCAGCCAGAGGAATCGGCCAGGCAATTCTGGACACGGTTCCTAACAAAAAAAAAACAAATAGTCGACTGTCCGGACGCTGAGGCCCTAGCAGCCTTCAAGCACAATATTCGTGATGGGTGGCTTGCCCGGCACCTTGGACAAGAAAAGCCGAAGTCTATGGCAGCACTCACAACACTCATGACCCGCTTTTGCGCGGGAGAAGACAGCTGGCTTGCTCGTGGCAACAATATGACCAAGAACCCTGGTAATTCGGATACCAGGGATAGTAGTGGCAGGTCGTGTCGCAACAAGCAGAAGCGCTGCATTAACAGCGACAATGCTGAGGATACGGCAGTTAATGCCAGATTCAGAGGCTCTAAATCCGGTCAGCGGAAAAAGCCATTCAAAAGGAATCCTAGGGGCCCGTCCAGTTTGGACCGAATACTCGACCGCTTGTGCCAGATACATGGCACCCCCGACAAGCCGGCCAATCACACCAACAGGAATTGTTGGGTGTTCAAGCAGGCAGGCAAGTTAAATGCCGAAAACGAAGACAAGGGGCTGCATAGCAATGATGACAAAGAGCCTCGGCCGCCGAACAACAGTGGACAGAAGGGTTTTCCCCCACAAGTGCGGACGGTAAACATGATATACGCAACCCACGTCCCCAAGAGGGAGCGGAAGCGCGCGTTAAGGGACGTATACGCGGTAGAGCCAGTCGCCCCAAAGTTCAACCCATGGTCCTCCTGCCCGATCACCTTTGATCGAAGGGACCATCCCACTAGCATCCGTCATGGCGGATTCGCCGCATTGGTTCAAGACCCAATTATTGACGGATTTCATCTCACTAGAGTCCTTATGGACGGCGGCAGTCGCCTGAACCTGCTTTACCAGGATACAGTGCGGAAAATGGGCATAGATCCCTCGAGGATTAAGCCCACCAAAACGACCTTTAAAGGCGTAATACCAGGTGTAGAGGCCAACTGTACAGGCTCAGTCACACTTGAAGTTGTCTTCGGATCTCCGGATAATTTCCGAAGCGAGGAGTTAATCTTCGACATAGTCCCATTTCGCAGTGGTTATCACGCACTGCTCGGGCGAACCGCATTCTCCAAGTTCAATGCGGTACCGCACTACGCATACCTTAAGCTCAAAATGCCAGGCCCTCGAGGAGTAATTACGGTCAATGGAAACACCGAACGCGCCCTCCGAATGGAGGAGCACACGGCGGCCCTTGCAGCAGAAGTACAAAGCAGCCTCTCCAGGCAGTTCTCCAGTCCAGCCATTAAACGACCGGACACCGTCAAGTGTGCCCGGAGTAACCTACAACAAGACCACCTGGCACGATCCGAGCAGGCGTAGCAATGCAGTCCCAACCCCAGCCCTAGCAAAAAGGTGATGCCAGTGCTTCGCATACATAACTACGCTCTAGAAATACCATGGGTACAGGGGGAGGGGCACCATCACGGCACGCCCGAAGCACGGCTTAAACCGTACCAGGGGCTGCCGATTTTTTAATTTTCTCTTACTTTCAGGACTCCATTCTTCGGAAGGCCTGTTGGGCAGTTCAATTGCCGCACAAACAATGCAAGAACCAGGGAAGCAGACAGGCCACGCCGCATTACGGAACTCCCAGGTGGTCTCTATCACGAGCAGTATACCTGTTTCACATACTATTCCGCAGCTTGCCCCTAGAACGGACATGTTAAATAGTCCAACCTTTTGCTTATCGCATTATTTGTATCGTTCTGCTTTGATCGCATCCCTCTTTAATAAACAATGCATAGCTTTTGTCTATTTTTTGCATTACTTTTTTTATATATGTTCCTTAACGACATGTTGCACCCGTACACTTTGGTACGGCCAAAATACGCTAGGGGCTTTAGTACCCCTCAATATGGTGTGAGAAGTCCGAACACTTTAACAAGTGCGGCACCCCGAACTTATAGCATTATATGCATCAGCTCCGAATCATGTCTTGGGTCAATAGTTGGGTTTGCCCGGCTCCTATGTTTTGGTGCCTTACGTTCCGCTATATCGGCTAAGGTAGCACTAGGAGAACCACTGCGATTGTGCCCCAGTTGAGCTGGGTCGAGCACCTCAGTGGAGAAAGCTAAAACTGACTGTCATGATGAAGCGAGAGCTGGTCGCTGTTCGAGAGGTTTTTCGAGTCCCTAAAGACTTATGCCGCTTAGAGCGAGGAGTCGGCTCTGTCCGGCCAAGGCGTGGATAGCGCCCCGAACTCGGTCTTCCGAATACCAGGGGCTTTGCCGAAATTTAAAATTATAGAATTCTATGGCCAAGTGAGAGTGTTCACGCATTATAGTCCGATTGCCTTGTTCGTTGGGCTGAGCACCTCCCTCGAAGGACCCAAACATGGGGAAAAAAGCGCTCAGGTTTATCCCCGAACACCCCAGCACTAGCGGCACGGGGGCAGAAGCCGACAACTCGCCATCTCTCAGAATTGATAAACAGCCGCACAGAAGGTAATATTTTAAATTCCAACAGCATTGCTTAGCGCATATGAACAAGTTTTCAGCGCACAAGACAAAACGAGCAAGTTTCACTCAAAAATTACATCCCTAGAACATTCATCCGCCACAAGGCAGACACCCTTCAGAACATCCTTATAATAATTCTCGGGCTTGCGATGCTCTTTCCCCGGCGGTGGCCCGTCCTTCACAAGCTTCTCAGCATCCAGCTTGCCCCAGTGCACCTTAGCACGAGCAAGGGCCCTACGGGCACCTTCAATGCAGACGGAGCACTTGATGACTTTGAGCCTTGGACAGGCCTCCACTAGCCGCCGCACCAGCCCAAAATAGCTCCCAGGCAGAGCCTCTCCAGGCCACAGCCAAACTATGAGGCCCCTCATGGCCTGTTCGGCCGCCTTGTGGAGCTCGACCAGTTGCTTCAGCTGGCCGCTCAGGGGCATGGGGTGTCCGGCCTCAGGATACTGAGACCAGAACACCTTCTCTGTCGAGCTGCCCTCCTCGGCTCGATAGAATGCAGCGGCATCAGACACACTCCGGGGAAGATCTGTGAACGCTCCTGGAGAGCTCCGGATTCAGGTAAGTAACAAGTAACTCACGTTTATGTGTTTGCTTTGCATAAAGAATGCCTTACCCGCCGCTATCTTCTTCACCTCATCCAACTCCTGGAGGGTCTTCTGGGATTCGGCCTTGGCAGACTTGGCATTTTCAATAGCCGCCGCGAGCTTGGACGCTCGCGTCTTTGAGTCAAGCTCCAAACTCTCATGTTCTTTCATGAGAACCTGGAGCTCTTGCTGCACCTTGCCAACCTAGGCCTCGTACTTCTCCCGCTCGGTGCGCTCTGTGGCCGCCCACTTCTCGGCCTCGACCAACTCTTGCTTAAGGGCCGCCACCTCAGACGTGGCCCCTACAATAGCCACGATAATCCTGTCATTTTTTGCAATTGCACCTTTTTATATATATTTAAACAAGGTATTTCTTACCTTCATTGTCCTCTAGCTGCTTCTTGGAACGCCCGAGCTCTTGCTCGGACCGCTCGAGGTTCTGCTTTAGCGTGTCCACTTTCGCAGTCAGTGCGGCAGACGCAAGCAGAGAAGCCTGCATACGCATATTGACTCCTTTTTGTTAGACTCCTGCGAATTTTATTTGATCCTCTATTCGGCTTTTCTTCCCGAACGCCAAACAGAGCGTCAGGGGCTACTGTCTATGCGGTAATATTATTTACACATTCTTTACTTACCTCAAAGCCTGTTAAAAGGCCAGTACAAGCTTCAGTCAGTCCGCTCTTGGCGGACTGAACCTTCTGGACCACCGCACTCATAATGGTTCGGTGCTCCTCGTCGATGGAGGCGCCTTGGAGCGCCTCCAACAGATTGTTCGGCGCCTCCGGTTGGACGGAGGTCACCGGCACGGTGGGCTTGCTCCTCTTGGAAGGAGGTCCTCCGCCGGACTCTGGAACCTTTGAAGATTTCGGAGCGGTGTCCGGCCTGGGGCCGGACTTGGAGCCCTGGGGGATGTTATCCCCTTTACTTCTGGAGTCCGGGAGGCCGCCTTGCGGCGCCTCCAGGACCACCTCCTCCTGGCTTGGAACCTATTGGGACAGCACCTCGGCGTCGTCCGTAGGGTGGGGGAGGTAGCGGGCGAAAGTGAATTCACGTCCTATGAATCTAGAGAGCCGCTCGACGACTCGTCGAGCCCGGCCTTGGGGGGTCTGTACAATCATATTCGACATAAAGGAAAGCTGTGCAATAAAGGAATACTATGAATCACTCTGGTATCCGGATACTTACGATTTCGCCAGGGGCTTGGCCTTGGGCGGCCACTCCTCTTCGCCGTCGTCGGCGTTGGTGGAGTAGTCCTGAGGAAGGGTTCTCCCCTTCTTGGACCCTTCGGCCTCCCCAGTTGGGGCGGTCTTCCTTTTCTTCCCTTCCCCCGCTGGAGGGGGAGAGGTCTCTTCTTCCTCCTCCTCATCTTCTTGGGAGGAGTGCGTCTTGGAGTCGTCAGATGATGAATCTGACACCTTCGGGCGCCGGGCACTCTTTCGAGTCCCCGTGGCCTTCTTCGTGGCCTTCTTCTCCGGCACCACGTAGGTGCCGAAACCAGCAGCTTTGCCAAGCGGGCATCGGCTGGGTCTTCGGGCAAAGGTGCCGGACAGTCGATCTGTCTGGACTTCGCCTGCCAATCCTGTCAAAGGTAAGGGGGCTTAGATCCCGCACAGAGTTAAACTATGAAAAACTAATACCCTATAAAAGGTACAAAAAACTTACCGCGCTAGCGTGACGTTGCAGGCCGAATCCGCGATCCTCGGTAGCGGATGCGGGAGCCTCGGCGGCTTTGAAAAAGCACCTTCCAGGCATCTTCGTATGTCGTGTCGAAGAGCCTGCTCAGAGTTCGGTGCTGCGCCGGGTTGAACTCCCACAGATTGAAGGCCCGTTGTTGACATGGGAGGCTCAGGCGGATGAGCATAACCTAGACTACGTTGACGAGCTTGAGCTGCTTGTCCACCAGGGATTGGATGCATGTTTGCAGTCCGGTCACCTCTCTTTTGCTGCCCCACGACAGGCCTGCCTCTTTCCAGGACGTGAGCCGCGTTGGGGGTCCGGACCGGAACTCGGGGGCTGCGACCCATTCGGGGTCGCATGGCTCGGTGATGTAAAACCACCCCGATTGCCACCCCTTCAGGGTCTCCACAAAGGAGCCCTCGAGCCATAGGACGTTGGGCATCTTGCCCATCATGGCGCCTCCGCACTCCGCCTGGTTGCCACGCACCACCTTCGGCTTGACATTGAAAGTCTTGAGCCATAGGCCGAAATGGGGGCGGATGCGGAGGAAAGCCTCACACACGATGATAAACGCCGAGATGCTGTGGACAAAGTTTGGGGCCAAATCATGGAAATCCAGGACATAGTAGAACATGAGCCCCCGGACAAATGGGTGGAGAGGGAAGCCCAGTCCGTGGAGGAAATGGGGGAGGAACACCACCCTCTCATGGGGCCTAGGGGTGGGGATGAGCTGCCCCTTTTCGGGAAGCCGGTATGCGATGTCGTTAGACAAGTATCCGGCCTTCCTCAGTGTTTTCATGTGTCCCTCCGTGACGGAGGAGACCATCCACTTGCCTCCCGCTCTGGACATGGCTAGAGAAGGTTGAGGTGGGGAGTGCGGGCTTGGGCGCTAGAGCTCGAGTGCGCGAGAATGGATAAGCAAGGGATGAAGAAGGCGTAGGTGAAAAGGTGGATCCTTATCCCCTTATATGGGTGGATGCAACTACGTGTCCCTACCAGCCTGGTAAAACTCGCTTATCTCCAAGCGCCGTAATCAATGGCACGGTTGGGTTACCCACGCCCGTATTGATGAGAATCCCGGAATAAGGGGACACGATCTCTGCTTTAACAAGACGTGCCAAGGAAACCGCCTCGCATGACGCGCTGAGGTGGGATAATGAAATGACTCGGATAAAGGCTTGGCCGTGGTGTGTCGCACTACGGAATACGTCAGTAGATTAGATTTGTGTAAATATTATTCTCTCTATGGCAATATGTGAAAACTTATTTTGCAGAGCCGGACACTATCTTTGTGTTCAAAATCTTCTATGAAGTACTTGGAGGAGGAACCCGCCATGCAATGCCGAAGATAATCTGCGCGCCGGACTCGTCGTCATTGAAGCCTGGTTCAGGGGCTACTGAGGGAGTCTTGGATTAGGGGGTGTCCGGATGGCCGGACTATACCTTCAGCCGGACTCCTGGACTATGAAGATACAAGATTGAAGACTTCGTCCCATGTCCGGAAGGGACTTTCCTTGGCGTGAAAGGCAAGCTTGGCGATACGGATATGTAGATCTCCTACCATTGTAACCGACTTTGTGTAACCCTAACCCTCTCCGGTGTCTATATAAACTGGAGGGTTTTAGTCCGTAGGACAACATACACAACAACAATCATACCATAGGCTAGCTTCTAGGGTTTAGCCTCTCCGATCTCGTGGTAGATCTACTCTTGTACTACCCATATCATCAATATTAATCAAGCAGGACGTAGGGTTTTACCTCCATCGAGAGGGCCCGAACCTGGGTAAAACTTCGTGTCCCTTGCCTCCTATTACCATCCGGCCTAGACCCACAGTTCGGGACCCCCTACCCGAGATCCGCCGGTTTTGACACCGACATTGATCCTATCTTGCAAGTCTATAGTCACCTAATATGTGTTATGATCCGGCAACCCCGAAGTGACAATAATCGGGACCACTCCCGGTGAGGACCATAGTTTGAGGAGTTCATGTATTCACTATGTGCTAATGCTTTGTTCCGGTTCTCTATTAAAAGGAGGCCTTAATATCCCTTAGTTTCCAATAGGACCCCGCTGCCACGGGAGGGTAGGACAAAAGATGTCATGCAAGTTCTTTTCCATAAGCACGTATGACTATATACGAAATACATGCCTACATTACATTGACGAATTGGAGCTAGTTCTGTGTCACCCTATGTTATGACTGTTACATGATGAACCACATCCGGCATAATTATCCATCACTGATCCGGCGCCTACGAGTTTTCCATATACTGGTTCTCGCTTATTTACTTTCCCGCTGCTACTGTTACAATCACTACAAAATACCAAAAAATTACTTTTGATGTCTTTACTTTTGTTGCCGCTACCACCACTATCATATTACTTTGCTACTGAACACTTTGTTGCAGATACTAAGTTTCCAGGTGTGGTTGAATTGACAACTCAGCTGCTAATACTTGAGAATATTCTTTGGCTCCCCTTGTGTCGAATCAATAAATTTGGGTTGAACACACTACCCTCGAAAGCTGTTGTGATCCCCTATACTTGTGGGTTATCAAGACTAATTTCTGGCACCGTTGCCGGGGAGCATAGCTCTATTCTTTGAGTCACTTGGGATATATATCTGCTTATCATTATGAAGAACTTGAGAGATCCAAAAACCAAGATCTATCGCTCAACTATGAGGGGAGGTAAGGAACTGTCATCTAGCTCTGCACTTGATTCACCTTCTGTTATGAGTAAGTTTGCGACACGTACACCTGCTTCTGCTATTCGTTCTGATATGTCGCATGTTATTGATGATGCCACTTCTGCTATGCATGATACTTATGATGAAACTGCTTCTATGCCTGATACTACTATGCCCCTTAGTGAATTTATTGATGAACAAATTGCTAGGGCTAGAGAAAAAGAAATTATTGAATCTGAATACGATGATGAAAATATGCCTGTTATTCCGGAGGGCTATCTTTTTGATATGGAATCTTCTGCCACTATTTTAGCTTGCAGGGATAGATATGAGCTTAAGAGGTTATTAGTTAAGTGGAACAAAGAATCACTTAGAGATAAAATGAAACTCGACCCTGCTTTTGCTACTTCACCTATTTGTGTTCCTGATAAGGATTATGAATTCTCTGTTGATCCTGATATAATTACTTTGGTTGAATCTGATCCGTTTTATGGCTATGAATCTGAAACTGTTGTGGCACATCTTACTAAGTTAAATGATATAGCTGCCCTGTTCACTAATGATGAGAGATCGCGTTACTTCTATATACTCAAAATATTTCTGTTCTCATTAAAGGGTGATGCTAAGATATGGTTTAACTCTCTTGATCCTGGTTGTGTGCGTAGTCCCCAGGATATGATTTATTACTTCTCTGCTAAATATTTCCCTGCTCATAAGAAACAAGCTGCTTTGAGGGAAATATACAACTTTGTGCAAGTTAAAGAAGAGAGTCTCCCACAAGCTTGGGGGAGGCTTCTCAAGTTACTTAATGCTTTGCCTGATCATCCTCTTAAGAAACCCGAAATACTTGATATCTTTTATAATGGACTAACCGATGCTTCCAGAGATTACCTGGATAGTTGTGATGGTTCTCTTTTCAGGGAAAGAACACCGGATGAAGCTGAAATTCTACTGAATAATATGTTGACAAATGAAAATAATTGGGCACCTCCTGAGCCAGCTCCTGCTCCAATTACTAAGTCTATTCCTAAACCAACTCCGAAGAAGAGAGGTGTTCTATTCCTCAGTCCCAAAGATATGCAAGAGGCAAAGAAATCTATGAAAGAAAAAGGTACTAAAACTGAAGATGTTAAGAATTTACCTCCTATTGTAGTAATGGTAAATTCTCTCTATAGATATGATAAAGCTCAAGTCCCTCCTACTAAAATTGCTAGTGAGTGCTTGGATGAGTTTGATAACTTTATGTTTAAGCAAGACGACTTCAATGCTTATTTTGGTAGACAATTAAAAGAAAATGCTTATATGATTAGACGCTTGGGTGATTATATGGCTAATATTAAAGGTGAACTTAAACTTGTTAGCAAACATGCTTCTATGGTTACCATGCAAGTAGAACAAGTACTTAAGGCTCAAAAAGAAGTGCTTGATGGAATGAATAGTAAGAAAAATGATTATGCTGTTAGAGTGGCTACTAGAACTGGTAGAATGACTCAGGAATCTTTGTATCCTAAAGGCCACCCTAAGAGAATCGAGCAAGATTCTCAGAGAAATAATATTGATGTTCCTAGTTCTTCTAAAAAGAAGAAAAAGAAAAATGATAGAACTGTGCAAACTTCTAGTGAACCTATTGCTGAGCCACCTGATAATCCAAATTGTATCTCTATGTCTGATGCTGAAACACAATCTGGTAATGAACATGAACCTAATGAAAATATTAATGATGATATTCATGATGATGCTCAACCTAGTAATGACAATGATGTAGAAATTGAACCTGCTGTTGATCTTGATAACCCACAATCAAAGAATCAACGTTATGATAAAAGAGACCTTGTTGCTAGGAAACATGGTAAAGAAAGGGAACCTTGGGTTCAGAAACCCATGCCTTTTCCTCCAAAACCATCCAAGAAAAAGGATGATGAGGATTTTGAGCGCTTTGCTGAAATGCTTAGGCCTATCTTTTTGCGTATGCAATTAACTGATGTGCTCAAAACAAATCCTTATGCTAAATATATGAAGGATATCATTACTAATAAAAGAAAGATACCGGAAGCTGAAATTTCCACCATGCTTTCTAATTATACTTTTAAGGGTGGAATACCAAAGAAACTTGGAGATCCCGGAGTACCTACTGTACCTTGCTCCATTAAAAAAAATTATATTAAAACTACTTTGTGTGATCTTGGAGCCGGTGTTAGTGTTATGCCTATCTCTTTATATCGTAGACTTGACTTGAATAAGCTGACACCTACCAAAATATCTTTGCAAATGGCTGATAAATCAACTGCTATACCGGTCGGTATTTGTGAGGATGTGCCTATTGTGGTTGCAAACGTTACTATTTTAACGGACTTTGTTATTCTTGATATTCCTGAGGAGGATAGTATGTCTATTATTCTTGGAAGACCTTTTCTTAATACTGCAGGGGCTATTATTGATTGCAACAAAGGCAATGCCACTTTTCATGTTAATGGTAATGAGCATACGGTACACTTTCTGAGGAAACAACCTCAAGTTCATAGTATCAATTCTGTCGGAAAAATTCCATCGATTATATTTGGAGGTTTTGAATTTCCTCTTCCTACTGTCAAGAAGAAATATGATATACTTATTATCGGGGATGTGCATATCCCTGTTGAGGTAACCTAAGTGTTATTCGAAATTTCTCCGGTTTCATGTTAATCGGAATGAGTTTGGTAACAAGACTTGATCAACCTTGTTAGTGGATTCCTTTTGATGAGCATGAGATGGATGAAACTAGAAGCACAACCTTCTGTACCCTCTCTATATTTTCTGTTAATTAGTAGAAATAAAGTAAAAATAGTATTTTTCTGTCTGTTTCCTGACTTATCCGTGCAATATAAAAATATCCCAAAAATAAAAGTCCTCAGAATGACATGCCAATTTAATTTGATTTTTCGGGAATATTTGAGGATTTACTGTGCAAAAATTACCACGGGAGGAGCTGCCACCTGGCCACGAGGGTGGTGGGCGCCCCCCCTCTAGGGCGCGCCCCCTGCCTCGTGGGCCCACAGTGGCCATCCTCCACTTATTCCTGCACCCATCCTCTTCTTCTTCCTCCCACAAACACGAAAAACCAACTCAAGCACGGGTTCCAGCCCTCTTTGCTGTCATTTTCGATCTCCTTGCTCAAATCACCTCTCACAAAACTGCTTGGGGAGATTGTTCCTTGGTATGTGACTCCTCCATTGGTCCAATTAGTTTTTGTTCTAGTGCTTTATTCATTGCAAATTTTTGCTGCTTAGGTGACCCTGTTCTTGAGCTTGCATGTCAAATTTATATGGTCAAAAGTAGTTTTGATGCATGATATAGGCCCTAGGCACTTGTAGGAGTAGTTGCTATCAATATTATTGAGTTTGGTCTATTTTTATTTTGATGTTACTAAAAATTTCAGAATTTTCCAGAAAATGATGAGGAGATTATTGAGGGGCTCATCGAGCCAAAGATCGAAGGAAAATGCACCGAAGCCTAAGTATAATTTGCCGCGCACCGCGGAGATTCGGGCGTGTGAATGGCCTTCTGATGATTTCTTGAGAGCAGCCGATATCTATGAATATTTTCATGAATTGGCTCACCATGCAGGCCTCATCGCTTTCCTCCATGACCAATGCGATCAGTATCTCTTACTCACAAATACCTTTGTGCAAAACTTTCATTTTCATTCTAGGAACTCACCACCTACGGTGGAGTTTCATTTATATGATGAGCATAAGGAGATTTCACTTTATGATTTTTGTCGGATTTGTTTAGTCCCTTTTGAGGGAAAGACAGAAGAACCACATCATGATGATGTGGTTGGGTTTATTGATACTATCACTGTAGGAGAAACTAGCAAGGTTTCCGATGCACGAATCACTAGCATACGTTTTCCTGTTTTACGTTACTTTGCATTATTTTCTAGTCGTTGCTTAATTGGACGCGGAAACTGTGGAAACCTTAGTATCCCTGATATAATTATTCTGCTCCATGGTTTATACAGTGATAAAACTTTTAGTATGGGCGGTATTATTGCTAGACGGTTAAGTATGAACCGTACCAAAGGCCCCATCTTTGGAGGCATCTATGCTACACGCCTAGCCGCACATTTTAACATACCTATTAGGCATGCTGAGAAGGAAGAAAAGGTGTTGCCCCGTGTTTATCTAGATCATAAAAGTATGGTGGCACATGATTTTATTGTTAAGAATAGGGTAGGAGAGCTTAAATATCAATTGTTCTTTAACAAACATCATCGTGAGACTATTATCCTGCCTGCTCCTTCTTTGTTTGATTTGACTGTAGGCACGTACCTTGTTCCGTTGATGGCTATTCACACCTACCGGAACCCTGCACTACCCGAGGAGCCAGAACTGGAACCACAATTTGATCCATCATGATAGTCTAACTATCAGTGGGATCCGGAGATAATTGCCAGCCAGTGGCAATCGGAGCCTTCTTCTTCCTCATCACAGTACGACCCCAACAACTATTATTATGGATATCAGCTAGACCAGCCGTGGCCATAGACCAACTTAGGACAAAAGCCTAAGCTTGGGGGAGTACGTATTTCTCACCGACATTACATTTATGTTCACACACACTCATTGCTAGATGTCGATGCTCATACTCTTTCACTTTATCATCCATGCTAGTTTATTTTCCTTTTTACGCTTTCTTCTTGTGTGTTTAATAAACCTTAAGAAAACCCAAAAAAATTAGTAGTAATTTAATTTCCATGCTTGTAGTAGTAATTAAAAAGAAAACCCAAAAACATTTCCCATTCTTCTTTTGCTTGTTGGGAGCTTTCCCGTGTAAATAGTTTTATTTCTTTTCTTTTCTTTGGGGGTTAGTAGGAGAAGACCATAATTAAATTGTTGAAGTGGCTCTTATATGCATTATTGTTTATCTGACAACAGAGCCCATATTGCCTTGTCTTCTCTTGTTTATTGAATGCTCGCAGATTCCAGCTTAGTCCAATGCACATACACTCTTATTATTATTCACACCGTTCGGTCGTGCAAGTGAAAGGCAATTATGATGATATATGATGGACTGACTAAGATGAGAAAAGCTGGTATGAACTCGACCTCTTTTGTTTTTGTAAATATGACGAGCCCCTCGTTCTCGATTCAGCTTATTATGAATAAACATGTTTGCAATGACAATAAGAGATCGTAGTTGCTTGTGCCATGCTTGATTAGCTATGAGTTATAATGATTTACCTTGTGTGCCAACATGCTATTGAGATGGTTATGATGTGGTATGATGGGGTGGTATCCTCCTTTGAATGATTTAAGTGACTTGACTTGGCACATGTTCACGCATGTAGTTGAAACAAATCAACATAGCCTTCACGATATTTATGTTCATGGTGGATTATATCCTACTCATGCTTGCATCCAATGTTTATTAATTTTAATGCATGTACATGGCTGTTGTCGCTCTCTAGTTGGTCGCTTCCCAGTCTTTTGCTAGCCTTCACTTGTACTAAGTGGGAATACTGCTTGTGCATCCAATCCCTTAAACCCCAAAGTTATTCCAGATGAGTCCACTATACCTTCCTATATGCGGTATCTACCTGCCGTTCCAAGTAAATTTGTATGTGCCAAACTCTAAACCTTCAAATAAACATTCTGTTTTGTATGCTCGAATAGCTCATGTAACAACCAAGGATATCCTTATCTTCCGTGTTAGGCGGGTTATTCTCAAGAGGAGTGGACTCCGCTCCTCACTCACGAGAAAATGGCTGGTCACCGGGATGCCCAGTCCCATGCTTTATGCAAACTAAATCAAAATTAATTGCAAACAAAACTCCCCCTGGGACTTGATGTATGTTGGAGACACTCGTTGTTTCGAGCAAGTCATGGATTGATGCT
>NC_041382.1:625260485-625274032 GCF_002162155.2 Triticum dicoccoides
TGCTACGTTGACAATGAAAGTATACCGCTCAAAATACAATTTATCTCTATTGCAAAACTGAGATCTGGCACCTCTACAAATCCCTGCTTCCCTCTGCGAAGGGCCTATCCATTTACTTTTATGTTGAGTCATCACCCTCTTATTAAAAAGCACTAGCTGGAGAGCACAACTGTCATTTGCATTCATCACTATTAATCTCTGTTGGGTGTGACTATGATTGGATCTCTTTTACCATGAATTACAATGTCTAGTTAGTCCTTCATCTTTAAAGGTGCTTTGCATTTATGTTTTGCGGTCTCAGAAAGGGCTAGCGAGATACCATCTTGTTATATCATATTATGATTGTTTTGAGAAAGTGTTGTCATCCGAGATTTATTATTATGACTTGCTAGTTGATAATGCTATTGATATGAGTAATTATGAGACCTGAGAATTATTGCAAATGTGGTTAGTTATGATCTATGCTGAAAACTTGAATGCCGGCTTGACATAGTTACAACAACAAGAGCAAACAGAGTTTGTAAAAGTTTTTTTTCTTTCTTTCAGTTTGTCAACTCAATTGCTTGAGGACAAGCAACGGTTTAAACTTGGGGGAGTTGATACGTCTCCGTCGTATCTACTTTTCCAAACACTTTTGCCCTTGTTTTGGACTTTAACTTGTATGATTTGAATGGAACTAACCTGGGCTGACGCTGTTTTCAGCAGAATTGCCATGGTTTTGTTTTATGTGGAGAAAACAAATATTCTCAGAATGACCCGAAACTCCATGGAACATCTTAGAGAAAATAATAAAAAATCCTCGCCAAAGATGAAGACCAGGGGGCCTACACCCTGTCCACAAGGGTGGGGGGCGTCCCCCCTACCTCGTGGGCCCCCTAGATGCCCTCCGACGCCAACTCCAACTCTATATATTTTCTTTCGGAGAGAAAAAATCACAGAGAAGAAATCATCACGTTTTACGATATGGAGCCGCCGCCAAGCCCTAAAACCTCTTGGGAGGGCTGATCTGGAGTCCGTTCGGGGCTCCGGAGAGCGGGATTCGTCGCTGTCGTCATCATCAACCATCCTCCATCACCAATTTCATGATGCTCACCGCCGTGCGTGAGTAATTCCATCGTAGGCTTGCTGGACGGTGATGGGTTGGATGAGATTTATCATGTAATTGAGTTAGTTTTGTTAGGGTTTGATCCCTAGTATCCATTATGTTCTGAGATTGATGTTGCTATGACTTTGCTATGCTTAATGCTTGTCACTAGGGCCCGAGTGCCATGATTTCAGATCTGAACCTATTATGTTTTCATGCATATATATGAGTTCTTGATCCTATCTTGCAAGTCTATAGTCACCTAATATGTGTTATGATCCGGCAACCCCGAAGTGACAATAATCGGGACCACTCCTGGTGAGGACCATAGTTTGAGGAGTTCATGTATTCACTATGTGCTAATGCTTTGTTCCGGTTCTCTATTAAAAGGAGGCCTTAATATCCCTTAGTTTCCAATAGGACCCCGCTGCCACGGGAGGGTAGGACAAAAGATGTCATGCAAGTTCTTTTCCATAAGCACGTATGACTATATACGGAATACATGCCTACATTACATTGATGAATTGGAGCTAGTTCTGTGTCACCCTATGTTATGACTGTTACATGATGAACCACATCCGACATAATTATCCATCACTGATCTGGTGCCTACGAGTTTTCCATATACTGGTTCTCGCTTATTTACTTTCCCGCTGCTACTGTTACAATCACTACAAAATACCAAAAACATTACTTTTGCTGCCTTTACTTTTGTTGCCGCTACCACCACTATCATATTACTTTGCTACTAAACACTTTGTTGCAGATACTAAGTTTCCAGGTGTGGTTGAATTGACAACTCAGCTGCTAATACTTGAGAATATTCTTTGGCTCCCCTTGTGTCGAATCAATAAATTTGGGTTGAATACTCTACCCTCGAAAGTTGTTGCGATCCCCTATACTTGTGGGTTATCACGGGCCATCTATCTACAATCAACATAGACAAGCAAGATACTATCAGGTACTAAGTTCATGATAAATTTAAGTTCAATTAATCATATTACTTAAGAACTCCCACTTAGATAGACATCCCTCTAACCCTCTAAGTGATCACGTGATCCATATCAACTAAACCATGTCCGATCATCACGTGAGATGGAGTAGTTTCAACAGTGAACATCACTATGTTGATCATATCTACTATATGATTCACGCTCGACCTTTCAGTCTCCGTGTCCCGAGGCCATATCTATTATATGCTAGGCTCGCCAAGTTTAACCTGAGTATTCTATGTGTGCAGCTATTTTGCACCCATTGTATTTGAACGTAGAGCCTATCACACCCGATCATCACGTGGTGTCTCAGCACGAAGAACTTTCGCAACGGTGCATACTGAGGGAGAACACTTATACTTTGATAATTTAGTGAGGGATCATCTTATAATGCTACCATCAATCAAAGAAAGATAAGATGCATAAAAGGTAAACATCACATGCAATCAATATAAGTGATATGATATGGCCATCATCATCTTGTGCTTGTGATCTCCATCTCCGAAGCACTGTTATGATCACCATTGTCACCAGCGCGACACCTTCATCTCCATCGTAGCATCGTTGTCGTCTCGCCAGTCTTATGCTTCTACGACTATCGCTACCACTTAGTGATAAAGTAAAGCATTACAGGGCGATTGCATTGCATACAATAAAGCAACAACCATATGGCTCCTGCCAGTTGCCGATAACTCGGTTACAAAACATGATCATCTCATACAATAAAATATAGCATCATGTCTTGACCATATCACATCACAACATGCCCTGCAAAAACAAGTTAGACGTCCTCTACTTTGTTGTTGCAAATTTTACGTGGCTGCTACAGGCTTAGCAAGAACCGTTCTTACCTATGCATCAAAACCACAACAATAGTTTGTCAAGTTGGTGCTATTTTAACCTTCGCAAGGAGCGGGCGTAGCCACACTTGGTTCAACTAAAGTTGGAGAAACTGACACCCGCCAGCCACCTATGTGCAAAGCACATTGGTGGAACCAGTCTCGCGTAAGCGTACACGTAATGTCAGTCCGGGCCGCTTCATCCAACAATACTGCCGAACCAAAGTATGACATGCTGGTAAGCAGTATGACTTATATCGCCCACAACTCACTTGTGTTCTACTCGTGCATATGACATCTACACATAAAACCTGGCTCGGATGCCACTGTTGGGGAACGTAGTAATTTCAAAAAAATTCCTACGCACACGCAAGATCATGGTGATGCATAGTAACGAGAGGGGAGAGTGTTGTCCACGTACCCTCGTAGACCGAAAGCGGAAGCGTTAGCACAACGCGGTTGATGTAGTCGTACGTCTTCACAATCCGACCGATCAAGTACCGAACGCATGGCACCTCCGAGTTCAGCACACGTTCAGCCCGATGACGTCTCTCGAACTCCGATCCAGCCGAGTGTTGAGGGAGAGTTTCGTTAACACGACGGCGTGGTGACGATGATGATGTTCTACCGACACAGGGCTTCGCCTAAGCACCGCTACAGTATTATCGAGGTGGACTATGGTGGAGGGGGGCACCGCACATGGCTTAAAGATCAAACGATCAATTGTTGTGTCTCTAGGGTGCCCCCTGCCCCTGTATGTAAAGGAGCAAGGGGGGTGCGGCCGGCCAGGAGAGGGGGCGCGCCAGGAGGAGTCCTACTCCCACTGGGAGTAGGACTCCCTCCCTTTTCCTAGCTGGATTAGGACTTGCACTACAAAAAAATACACTTCCGTGATGATACGTGTTTGTGACAGTAGGTCGCGTTTTTTGTCATGCATGTACATCCATGACAAATTTATGACAGAATCAAGATAGTCATACATGTGCTGTCGTAGAAGTGTTCCATGACATTACCAAAATTATCATCATGGAAGTGTCCACTTCCATGACGATAAATCGCGCATCACAGAAGTGCTTTCGTCAAGGGTGACCGACACGTGGCATCCACCGTAAGGGAACGCCGTTAAGCTATCGGGTCGGGTTTTGGATCCGATAACCCGTTAACATCCCCGACCAATGGGGATTTTCCACGTGTAAAATCATCATTGGCTAGAGGAAACATGTGTCGGCTCATCGTTGGGACAGATGTCATCCACTCACTGGACAGAGGGTGCCTATGATATGTCGACACGTGACACGTCCCAACAATGGCCCATTCCTGTGAAAAGGCCAACCCGTTTGACTTGGTCAAAAGCTGGCGGGCTGGCCCATGGAAAGCCTGTTAACGGCCTTTTCGCATATATCCCATTTACAGTCCCGCTAACCCAAGGCCCGTTATGCCCTATCCAAATTAGGCCCAATAGCATCATCTAGGGCATCCAATATGATTCCAGCCCGTTTTCACTTCTGGCCCACGTATAGCCCATGACGTGTTTCAGCCCATATGAGGCCCTTTGTAACTCTTGGCCCATTAGCGGCCCGTGCTGAAAATGGCCCGTGATGAACAGTGTATTACTTTACACCCATTAACGGCCCGTGGTGAAACTGGCCCGTAATGAACAGTGTATCACTTTATACCCATTAACGGCCCGTTATTCCGTTGGGCCGTTTCCAGCCCAAGTTAACTTTCGGCCTTCTGAGGGCCCATTTATTCTTGGGCTCATTTGCAGCATTCGGTTACTTACG
This sequence comes from Triticum dicoccoides, assembly GCF_002162155.2. Classification (NCBI taxonomy): domain Eukaryota; kingdom Viridiplantae; phylum Streptophyta; class Magnoliopsida; order Poales; family Poaceae; genus Triticum; species Triticum dicoccoides. The sequence goes on from NC_041382.1 coordinate 625,265,185, forward strand.
GCCTGCTACTGTCATTTTCTCCTTGTGGGCCAAATTCAGCCCGTCGTTACAGTCGACCCGTTTGTGGACCGTTAGTCTATTGGGCCATTTTCATAGCATCACCAAATACGGCCTATTAACGGCCCGTTATGGTCAGCCCATAAAACGTATGATTTCCATTAAAGGCCAGTCTACGGCCCATTAAAGGCCCGTACAAGACCCATAAATGAGTCGGCAGCCCATGGTTCCTATGAGACGTAGAAGGCCCATGGATCCTACGAGACGTAGAAGGCCCATGGATCCTACGAGACGTACAAGGCCCATGGATCCTATGAGATGCAGAAGGCCCATGGATCCTACGATACGTAGAAGGCCCATGGATCTGACGGCCCGTGAAGGGCCATGGTCGGGCGAGTTGGCCCCCGTTTGAACGATATAGCATATTCAAAGAATTATCCTACTCAATACTATCACCTCTAAAAAGCATACACTATACAACAAAGAGATCAAGGCATAGAAAGGTAGAATAATCCTACACTATACAATAAAGAAATTACAGCCGATTATACCCACTGGGCATTATGGTTCGGCACAGGTGATAATAAAGCATACACAAACAGCAAATTACGTACACTGGGCAAATACAGCTCAGACATCATGGATGCGCATCAACTTAACTCCATTTGAACTATAATCTCTTCAGAAAATAGGATTGGCCGGATTCAGATAGCACAAATTTCAGTCTGCAAAATCTCCAATTCCTTCATGGTTACCTCAGTGTCTTGTTTCATTTTTTTGACTCCTGCATCTAATACCTGCATGTCCAGTCTCAACTTGTTGCACTACAAAAAATACACTTCCGTGATGATACGTGTTTGTCATAGTAGGTCACATTTTCTATCATGCATGTACATCCATGACGATTTTATGACAGAATCAAGATAGTCATTCATGTGCTGTCGTAGAAGTGTTCCATGACATTACTAAAATTATCATCACGGAAGTGTCCACTTCCATGACGATAAATCGAGCATCACAGAAGTGCTTTCGTCAAGGGTGACCCACACGTGGCATCCACCGTAACGGAACGCCGTTAGGCTATCGGGTCGGGCTTTGGATCCGATAACCCGTTAACAGCCCCGACCAATGGGGATTTTCCATGTGTAAAATCATCATTGGTTAGAGGAAACATGTGTCGGCTCATCGTTGGGACAGATGTCATCCACTCACTGGACAGAAGGCGCCTATGATACATTGACACGTGACACGGCCCAACAGTGGCCCATTCTTGTGAAAAGGTTGACCCGTTTGATTTGGTCAAAAGCTGGCGGGCTGGCCCATGGAAAGCCTGTTAACGGCCTGTTCGCATATAGCCCATTTACACCCCGCTAATCCAAGGCCCGTTACGACCTATCCGAATTAGGCCCGGTAGCGCCATCTGGGCCATCCAATATGATTCCAGCCCGTTTTCACTTCTCGCCCATGTATAGCCCATGACGTCTTTCAGCCCATATGAGGCCCTCTATAACTCTTGGCCCATTAGTGGCCCGTGCTGAAAATGGCCCGTAATGAACAGTGTATTACTTTACACCCATTAACGGCCCGTGGTGAAACTGGCCCGTAATGAACAGTGTATCACTTTATACCCATTAACGGCCCGTTATTCCATTGGGCCGTTTCCAGCCCAAGTTAACTTTCAGCCTTCTAAGGGCCCATTTATTCGGTTACTTACGGCCCGTTACTGTCATTTTCTCCTTGTGGTCCAAATTCAGCCCGTCGTTACAGTCGACCCGTTTCTGGACCGTTAATCTGTTGGGCCATTTTCATAGCATCACCAAATACGGCCTATTAATGCCCCGTTATGGTCAGCCCATAAAATGTATGATTTCCATTAAAGGCCCGTCTATGGCCCATTAAAGGCCCGTACAAGACCCATAAATGAGTCGGCGGCCCATGGATCCTATGAGACATAGAAGGCCCATGGATCCTACGAGACGTAGAAGGCCCATGGATCCTACGAGACGTAGAAGGCCCATGGATCCTACAAGACGTACAAGGCCCAAGGATCCTACGAGACTTAGAAGGCCCATGGATCCTACGAGACGTAGAAGGCCCATGGATCCGACGGCCCGTGAAGGGCCATGGTCGGGTGAGTTGGCCCCCGTTTGAACGATATAGCATATTCAAAGAATTATCCTACTCAATACTATCACCTCTAAAAAGCATACACTATACAACAAAGAGATCAAGGCATAGAAAGGTAAAATAATCCTACACTATACAATAAAGAAATTACAGCCGATTATACCCACTGGGCATTATGGTTCGGCACAGGTGATAATAAAGCATACACAAACAACAAATGACATACACTGGGCAAATACAACTCATACATCATGGATGCGCATCAACTTAACTCCATTTGAACTATAATCTCTTCAGAAAATAGGATTGGCCGGATTCAGATAGCACAAATTTTAGTCTGCAAAATCTCCAATTCCTTCATGGTTACCTCAGTGTCTTGTTTCATTTTTTTGACTCCTGCATCTAATACCTGCATGTCCAGTCTCAACTTGTTGCACTACAAAAAAATACACTTCCGTGATGATACATGTTTGTCACAGTAGGTCACACTTTCTGTCATGCATGTACATCCATGATGATTTTATGACAGAATCAAGATAGTCATACCTGTGCTGTCGTAGAAGTGTTCCATGACATTACCAAAATTATCATCACGGAAGTGTCCACTTCCATGACGATAAATCGCGCATCAGAGAAGTGCTTTCGTCAAGGGTGACCGACACGTGGCATCCACCATAACGGAACGCTGTTAAGCTATCGGGTCAGGTTTTGGATCCGATAACCCGTTAACAGCCCCAACCAACGGGGATTTTCTACATGTAAAATCATCATTGGCTGGAGGAAACACGTGTCAGCTCATCGTTGGGATAGATGTCATCCACTGTTTGGACAGAAGGCGCCTATGATACGTCGAGACGTGGCACGGCCCAACAGAGGCCCATTCTTGTGAAAAGGCCGGCCCGTTTGACTTGGTCAAAAGGTGGCGGCCCGGCCCATGTAAAGCCTGTTAACGGCGTGTTCGCATATAGCCCATTTACAACCCACTAACCCAAGGCCCGTTACGCCCTATCTGAATTAGGCCCAGTGGCGTCATCTGGGCCACCTAATATGATTCCAGCCCATTTTCACTTCTGGCCCATGTATGGCCCATGATGTCTTTCGGCCCATATGAGGCCCTATGTAACTCCTGGCCTATTAACGGCCCGTGGTGAAACTGGCCCGTAATGAACAGTGTATCACTTTACACCCATTAACGGCCCGTGGTGAAACTAGCCCCTAATGAACAATGTATCACTTTATACCCATTAACAGCCCGTTATTCCGTTCGGCCGTTTCCAGCCCATGTTATCTTTCGGCCTTCTCAGAGCCCATTTATTCTTGGGATCATTTCCAGCATCCCTTTACTTACGGCCCGTTACTGTCATTTTCTACTTCTGGGCCAAATTCAGCCCGTGGTTATAGTCGGCCCGTTTGTGGTCCGTTAATACATTGGGCCGTTTTCATAGCGTCATCAAATACGGCCTATTAACAATGGCCAGTTATGGTCGGCCCATGAACGGACGATTCCAACTCTAGCCCGTTTACAACCATAATTCGGTCTATTTGGCCCATGTTTGGCCAATCGATCATACGACCCGTATAAGGCCCATTGATGATATGGCCCGCAGAAGGCAAATTATTTCTATGACCCGTAGAAGGCCCATTGTTTCTACGGCCCGTAGAAGGCCCACTGTTTCTATGGCCAGTAGGAGGCCCAGTGTCACTACAGTAAATATTAGCCCATGGTTATTGTGGCCTATTTTAAAAATAGGTTATTGCAGCCACTAGCTAACCGCGGAAAAAGAATTGCAATGACTACAAGCAAACAAATAAACAAGACAACAAGGAAATAAATAAGCAAGCAACTAACGCTAGGCTATCACCGCTATTACACATATTACATCCACTGGGCATCAAAGTTCGCCACCAGTGCAAATATAGGGAACAAAGCAGCATATCATATACACTGGTTGTCAAAGTTGGCGACCAACGCAAATAAACACCGCAGCAAAACAAATCCAGAACTGAAACCACTTCAGAAGATCTCAAGAAACAATATCCTGGGTACCCATAATGCTGGCAAGATGCTTAGCAATCTTATTAACTATCTCTTGTTTGGCACTTAAATCCTCCAGCGCTTGCTGTTGCACCAGAAAATATGCATCTGAATTCTGCAGGGACTTCCTCAATCCTTCGTCTTCCTGTCGCGACACATCTGATCAATGTCTTTCAACTTGAAGTTGAGACTAAAGAAGATGAACTGATTCAGGGAGCGAGTTCGAAGAGCTTGTGCCAGCAGTAGTGGCCAGTAACTCGAACACTACATCAAGACAGGACTTTTGGGTTCCCTCACTGTCGTCAAGATAGTTTTTATCAGCTTTCTTGGAGACCAACAGGGATGTCTCACTATCTTGAACCTTATCTGCATTACTTCCTTTACCATTGGATAACGCGGTACTGTTCTCCAATATTTTGTCCGCATTCTAAAAGAGAAACAAGCAGACGCATCACATGTTTACCATGTTGTATATGAAACTCATTTTGGTAAATGAGTTCAGTAGTAAAGTGGACAGGATAACAACATGAAACAAACATATATCTATGTACCATGGTCACTTTATAGTTTATATCGTTCTAGTTTTTGTTGCCAAATCAAGATAGAGGCATAGTTCAAATAATATTTGTTCAAGACAAAGCAGAATAGACAGAATATAAGTGTGGGTAACTATAGAGCAATAACAACACTTGTAATGTGCATGGCATGAGAACATAACTGTTTATTCAATTGAAACTGAAATCAACATAGAGCAGGTTACAATAGCAAACCAGTTAAAGAAACATGTTTAAAACATACCTGTTGCGCCATTGGAGTTTCAATTCCATCCTTCAAATTTGAAAATAGTTGGTATGAGTAAATACAGTAATGCAAGAGCAAAGGAGTACGAACCATATCTACAGAACCTGACCTGAGAACAAATCTTCTTCTCCTTTAAGCGTTGAGTTGGGATTCGGAGTGGTGGTCCTCGTGCTTTGGGCACTGCAGTTCCCTTACTAACTGCTTGTGTTTGGGTGCTGTGTGGTGGAGACGGTGCTGTGTCAACTGGAACTGGGTTACTATCTGCTGGGGTTGGGGTTAGAAGGGGTCTAGCTGGTTCTCTGTCCAACTGGGTAGGGGTACAATCTGCGAGAGTCTGGGTTATGTGTGGTGGATCTGGTCCTTGGGCAAGTACAACCATGGTTCTATCTGCATCAACTGGTAGCACTATCTTTTCAGAAGACCGTGTTGTTACTCCCTTAGATACTGCCATCACGCTCTCCAATTCAAATGGCTGATAAAGAAGAAAAGTAATTGAAAGTATAGACATTGTATGATAGACAGGTGCAATGGATAGTGGGGAATAAAAGAGGGCATGAAATAATTCATATTTATGTTGTCTAACAAAACAGGATAGCATGACACAATTTCACATATATGATGGCTAACTAAACAGGATAGCATGACACAATTTCACATTATGATGGCTAACTAAAAAAGATGAAAAGACATAGTTCAAAATATGAGACTATGTAAACAGGATGACATGACATAACTATATAATGTGTTTATTAAATAGGTTGGCATGCCATAATTCACATACATTCACGGATAGAATGCCATAATTCAAAATATGATGAATGTAAACACTAAACAGGATGAGATGATATAACTATATGATGTCTTTATTAAATGGGTTGCCATGACATAATTCAGATAGATGATGTGTATGTACTATGTAAACATGATGGCATGATATAATTCAAATATATGATTTATATAGTAAGCAAGTAAGCAGATGGCAATCCATATATGATGTAAAAACTAAGCAATGCAAGACAACAAGCATGGCATGGGTAATATAAGCCTGCCAAGTTTGAGCATAGACCTCAGGGGGGAAATAGGACTGGTCATCAGTCTTTGAATCCTCCTCTGAGGAGCTCTCTGTAACTAGCAAGATGTCTGCTTCAACAGGTAGCATTGTCTGCTCTGAATACCTTGTTTTCACTCCAAATACTTCCATCACCGCTTCAAATGGATGATGCACAGGAAGAGTAGTTGAATATACAAACGTTGTCGAGAAATGGAACACGTAATACAAAAACATGATAGCATGATATAATTCACATACATGATGATTGGCTAAACAGCATGGCATTGCATACTTCACATATATAATGCCTTTGCAACAAGATAGCATTGTATAATTCACATATATAATGTCTTGCAACAAGATGGCAATGCATAATTCAAATATATGGTAATTAGACACTGAACAGGTGGCATTCACACAAAGCATGTCTAAACTAATCAAATGACATAGCAATGCGAGACACCATACACACGATATGAGCAACATAACCCTGCCAAGTTAGAGCATACACCTCGGGGGGGGGGGATAGGACTGGTCATCTGTCTCTGAATCCTCCTCTGAGGAGCTATCCGTAACCAGCGAGATATGCGCTTCGTCAGATAGCATAGTCTGCTCTGAATACCTTGTTTTCTCTCCATAATTTGCCATCACCATGTCAAATGGTTGATGCACACGAAGAGCAGTTGAATGTACTAACATTGTTGACAAATGTAATATGTAATGAAAAAAAGGATGGCCTGATATAATTTACATATAAGATGACTGGCTAAGCAGGATGGCATTGCAAAATTCACATATATGATGTCTGGCTAAACAAGATGGCGTTGCATAATTCACATAAACGATGAATAAACTAAACATATGGCATTCGCACAAAGGATGTCTAAACTAAGCAGATGACATATTTGATGTATAAAGTAAGCAATGCAAGACACCATATGCATGATATAACCAACATCAGCATGCCAAGTTAGAGCGAAGACCTCAGGGGGTAAATAGGAGTTGTCTTCTCCTTCTGAATCCCCCTCAGAACAGATATCTTCCTCTCGATTACAATCCTAAATGCGTGGAGGGGGGCTGCCTTTGCGCCTACCATGGAGCGATGTCTGCATGAAATTTTATTGCCACACAAGGCTTGTCTCTTTTGCTCTACATGTTCAGTTCCATTGTTTACAATAACTTTCATGCATAGGAATAAAGCATAGTGAGATTATGTAAGGAGTGCATGCAGAAATCCAGAGTGATGGTAGCAACCTGTGGATAGACCCAAAACCAATAATAGCAGGCAGATAATGGCTTCAGTTAAAAAATACAGATAATGTCTTCTTTACTGTTTGTTTACCACCCAACATGAAACTCATAGTAGACACCAGAGATTAACCGGATAGTAGATAGATACTATTGATAGCGGCCCCGATATGTACCCCACAACCATTTTAAAACTCAAGTTTGACCATTAGTTTGGAGCTGACTCAGAGTATAATCGGTGAACAGGACGATAAAGTAGCATGTAATATTAGGCGATGCATAAGTAAGCAGACACGAAAGAGTGCGACCTCTCTTGCGGACCCGTGTAGTCCTCGAGGTCATCTGCTCGGTTGATGATGGTAATGCAGTTTTCATGGCTGCCAGCAGCGGGGAAGAAGATCTGAGGCGGCGAAAGACAGTCTAGAGGCCGGATCCCTGCTGTGCTGGACCCTTATGTCGTTGGAGTAGCTGAGCTGGGGTGGACGGCGGTGCAGCAGGAGCGGGACAAACCACGCAAGGTTTTCTTGGACAACTATCTATAAGAGAAGTAATTCTGTAAGGGCTCGTTTGAATTGGAGGATTCCAACAATGCAGGGATAGGAAATAGACAGGAATAGGATAGGAATGCAGGTGCAAAACAGAGAATTTAAAAACACAGGATTTTTGCCAATCTGGGTATTTGATTAACAACAATTGGAAGATCACAAGATGCAAAGAAGCATGGTGAGATTAAGTCAAACCACAAGAAAATGTACGGTTATAATGCTATTATGCTACTATCTCTTAGTCTTGTGCTTCATGAATAGGAATTTGAAAAGGAGGACAAGTGAAAATTAAAATTCCTATGTTTTTTCTTTCAAGGAGACACTAAAGGAACAAATCCATGTGCTCAGTGGACAATATATATAACATGTAGAGTAAAAAAGAGATGCAACAAGTGTACAACCTCTTTGGCGAAGCCATGTCGATCTCAGTGTGATTGGGTTGGCCGGTGAGGATGCTCCGGTTGACTTTGCTATCGGGGGAGGGGAAGAAGATCTTAGGCGTCTGGAGATGGAGCCCGAGGTATTGCTCCACTGTGATGGAGGGTTTCATCGTTGGAGCAGCTCCGGTGAGTTGTACGACGCCGAGGCTGAAGCAGGACAAGAGAGACAACGAACAATGTTAACCTGAGTGGAATTCTAATAACATCTCCAATACATGACGTAAAATACATAACCACAAAGTGCTAGATGTAAAATACATCAGCCGCTCATCTCCGAACTTAACTGTCGAAACTGAACTTAACTATCGAAACTGAACTCAACTGTCGAAACTAAATTTTGCTGTCGAAACTGAATTTTGCTGTCGAAACTGAACGCACTAGCAAGGTGAGGCTACACGTCGGTCGACTAACTTTTTCATCTCTGGTCAGTCGATTTTGCAGCCGTTGGATACGAAATCAAGGGCATGCAGTTCATCTTCAACCTCCACCCCCTGAGCCGCCAGCCACCACCGGCCAAACAGCAGCCCCCCGCCGCCCGCGGCCGGCGGTGCGCCGCCCCGCCCACCCCGAAAACACTCCCCACCGCCGGTCCGCTGCCACCCCG
>NC_041382.1:625274481-625304671 GCF_002162155.2 Triticum dicoccoides
ATCGACTGACCCAAAAGTCGATTCAGTTGATTGAAGTGTAGCTAAATTGGAGCAGCATCGTAAGCAAGAGCAAGAGCGAGAGCAGCAGCGCGAGCAAGAGCAATAGCAAGAGCAGACCAGGCAGGGGACCGAGAGAAAGAGTAGAGCAGTAGCGCGAGCGAGAGCTAAAGCAGCAGCAACTCCTACTAATGTGGACGTCGCCGCCGAGGGAGCGGCGTCATGGAGGAAGTGGCCGGCGACGCCGCCGTGGATGGAGCCGCACCGTGTTGGCTCGGGACCGAGCGCCGACAGCACAATGAGATCGAATCAAGAAGAAAATGCGGAGACTTGTGTACAACCTCTTTGGTGGCGCCGATTAGGCTGCAACTTCATCCGAGGAAACGGTGATGATGATACTCTTCCGGTGGTGCAGGTGAAGATGGCGGTGTGGGAATGGAGGTGGCGCAAAAGACGAGGGGAACATCGGGGCAGCTCCTTGGAGGTGGATGACGGGGTGGCTGAACCGGCGGGACGATGAGATCAACGACGGATCCTCATCCGGTATGGTGGATGAGGGACGTCGAGGTGTTGCTGTGGACGACATCGTCGGGGAAGAGGCTCCGGCTGGGTGGCGGACGGAGCAAGGTGTGGGGTTTTGTTGCGGGTTTTTGTAGCCTCGGTGTACGAATGGGTGGCGGATGGGATGGCAGTGGGGAACCATGGCTTAGAGACGTGCTTGTCCGAAATGTGGGGTAAGTTACGAAAGTACCCCCACCGATTTGAGGCGGTTCTTTGGGTTCAGGGGTACCACGGGCATATCGCTTGTCGGGATTTCACAGGAGGTGGGAGTTTTCGCGCGCGTTTTAATTTCAGAATAGCAAGGCGCGTGTTGAGATGGAGGGAGTTGTCGGAGCACAACGAGACAAAGATATATCTTAAATATTTTGGGCTAACAAGGCGCGGGTTGAAATTTCCAGACAAGCCTAACGTGTACTGTACCAAATCAATGCGCACTACAAATGTCATTCAAAACTTTGAATTCATGTTATGTTCAATTAAAATATTTCGCTACGTGTATAATGCATGCAACCTACTACTCAAATGAACGTTTTAGTGCATTCCAAACGTATATACTACCGCTTCAATGTGAACTAAATTTGAATTCGTTTCTCTATTTGAATAAGATCTATAATGATGATTGTTGTGAAGTCAAAGCATTTGAATTCGTTTCTCTGTTTTAATAAGATCTACAATCATCATTATTGTCAAGTTAAACCATCGTTTGTGTATTATCTTCACAACACACCACATGATTAGTCTCGAGTTACATATGAACTATGTGTACTATATGAACTCGAACTAGATTTTTTGAATCCACTTTATTTTGATTTCAAGTCACATTACATTCCTAGCTCTAGCTAGATCTTCATAATCTAAACCATCTCTCATATGTATAATGTGTTTATCACATTATGCATGGTGCCCCACCCCCTACGCCTACAAGTATTTAGATGTGAGTTGCAAACACCACACATTACCACAAATTCAAATAAAATGTGAGAATGTTCAATATATAGTATTGTTTAGATTGTTCGATATTTAGTTGTAAGCTGCAAACGCCACACATTAGCACAAATTCAAATAAAATGTGAGATTGTTTGATGTATAGTATGGTTTAGATTGTTCGGCATTTAGCTGTGAGTTGCAAACGCCATGCATTATCACATTATGGTATAACATGTGCACAACACGTGTATCACTGCTATATTCATGCATGCAATGTTTAAAACACTATGATCTCCTATTCAAATATACGAATCCGCTTTCATATCAAATTATGATCTTTGTTAGTTTCTTACACCCACACAATCCTCTAACCTTTGTAGCTACCACTAACTTTCTCTCGTGCATGCACACACCCTCCTTGCCCTCCCCCTCCCTCAGCATTCTATACACCGGGCACATTCATTTTCTTCTTTAGGTCGTTCTCCCAGAGTCTCCACAACTCCTTTCCGACACACACCGATCGATAAACCTCTCCAGCGATGCCTGCCTACAACATACACACGCACCTTCAATCTCCTCCTTTATGTGTCCTTGCCTCGTGTCTCTCATACGGTCAGACACACGTGTAAACTCTCGCCCCTCTTTTCATCGATCTCACAACCGCACACTCCTCCCCGTATCTAGCTAGTAGTTGGGCCTCTCGCACCACCTCCTAGCTCCACTCTCTCTGTCTATCCGTCTCGCTGGGCCTTATTTGCCTCTAACAAATGGACGTACACCGACCGATCTCTCGCTATACATATAGCTAGCTAGGTCCTTATAACTCATTTTTACCCACACGTCAATCGATCTACCTCATTAGTTGTGTCTCTCCCTTCCTCTGACAAACAACAATTGATCTACCAATCTAGTTAGGTTTGCTTACCAAACACATGGTTCCCCTTCATCATCCATGGATGCGTCCCGACAGATCTATCACGCACAGGCACACACAGAAACACATCCCAACTCTTATTGATAGCATTGCAGTTCCACCCTCAGTTTGTCTAGTAGGCTCTCCCTCCATCTTCGAGAAGCAACTCCATCACCCATCCAGCACTCTACCCCTCTCCCTCCCTCTCTCTCTCTCTCTCCCATCATATTTCCCGTCCTTCAGTTATATATGGATGTCGACCGATCTCCCTCAAGACATAGCTGGGTCTCTCCTTCTCAACACATATACGAGTCGTTCTACCTCTATAGTTAGGTCTCTGCCTACCCATCCCCCACCCCCTCCCCCCACACACACCGATACATCGAGCGCTCTAGTCATGTCTCCCTGCCACACACAAACTTGACATGTTCCCTCTAACGTTCCGGTAGGACAGTCGCCCTATATCTTTGACTTGCACACACACAAAATTTCGATGGCTCTCTTCATCGATCTCGCACCCACCCACTTGATCCTCTCTTCGACTCTATCGATAGCTATGACCCCTCCCTCTCTTCTCGTGGATTGCCCAACCCTCTATGTATGATATGAATAGGCCTCCATTTCACACACATTGCATGCAAAATTTTGTTTGAGATGTCATCGACACATATTCCCACAAATAATTCACGAAATCAACCCCCACCCCACCCCCACCCCAAAACAAAAAACACTCACGAACGCGGTTTGTATCTCTCACACACACCCACGTAGGTGGGGGACATGCACGAAGAGAAGAGGTGCATGCACGGCGCACTTACTCCCGTCTCTTTCCCAACCATGTCCGTGCGGGTACACTGTGGAGCTCATTTCTGTATGAAAAAGGCAGCCCATGTGGTAATTTGGCATGTGTACTGGTTGTCCACTTGGTGGAGGGAGGATCGTCTACCACGGGTGAACAAACAAATTGTGACTTGACGTGTTATGTTAAAAAAAGAGGCAAACCATGTGGGGCCTACCTTAGAGGCAAGGCTCTATACACCGGAGTACTTTTGATGTGTCCTGTCAACTCGCAGAACGAGGAGAAGCTTGCTTAGTACGCCATCTCCCTCGTTCCTAAATATAAGTCTTTGTAGAGATTTCACCATGAACCACATGCGGATGTATATAGATGCATTTTAAGTGTAGATTATTTCATTTTGTTCTGTATGTAGTGGAATCTCTACAAAGACTTATCTACTAGTAATAGCTAGCCCCCACTAGTAGGAATTCTCTATCCTCTCCTTGAGCCACATCATCAAAATTGATGCAGCCGTTAGACGAAAAATCAGTCCATAATAGTCGTCTGATCTAGACGTTGAGAGGCTCCGCACTAAGCCACATCCAAGCATGCAGAAATACTGTGGCACATGCATGTGAGTGGGTTTTAAATCACATCAACATGTCTGCATGCAAGCATGCACCGGTAGCATGCATGTAAGTGAGCTTTTAAGTCCCATAAACATGTCAAAAAGAAAAATATAATCCCATTATGCAGTAGGAGTTGGCTGATCTTTTTCCCTTACGTGGGATGATCTAAATGATGATGGGAGTTTATTTAGTTTGGCTACCACATTTTTCATGCGGTTATAGAGTTTTCTTTAGTTCTATGAAATCGATAATTTTGCGCAGAGAGATATACTGCTGTTCCACGGCAACGCGCGGGGACTCATCTAGTAATATTTAGGAACAGAGGGAGTACTATGTAAAGAGTTAGGTGTCGCACGGTGATAGTGTGAGGTGGGCCATGTAATCACCGAGCCTGCGTGTTTCCACTGCTCTTGCACGCCTCCGCTGTAAGAAATGGAGAAAATTGCAATCTAGTAGTAGTACCTCCTTTCGCCGAAAGCGTGGGACATCCAGCAGTCCTACCACCTTAGTAATAAAGACCAATGAGCCGTCAAATCACATAGACCCAGTAGTAACCATCACTCTTGCGCTAGTGAGAGGTCGCGTCCGCTCTGCCCGGGCATGAATGTGGGACCGATTCTTTGGAGCGGCACTGACCGTTTCAGGCAGGAAGCGCGCGCGGGCAATGGAGGGGCTTTGGGGGGGGGGCTAGGCTGGTCAGGAGCGGGCGTGGCAGCTGTCCGCATGTCCCTACTAGACACGCCCAGAAACGAGAGGATGCACCAACTCTCGCGGCTAAAATCGTACACTACACACCATCTCTCTATAGGAGTAGGTCGATCTGTCGCTCTCTCTCTAACACACACATGATGTTAAACACACACACACACACACACACACACACACACGGACACATGCATGCACCTTGGTCCCGTTGCACCTTCTAACTTTAGTCTCGGGTTCGATAACTACACTTGAGCATAATTTGTGCCAAGAGGATTCTTTGACTGGTCAAAATGTTTTCTAGGGTTTGCACGCTTCACACTCTCTCTCCAGTATATATATACACGCTGGAGCCTCAGCGCTTGTAGTTGCTCTCTTCACACTCTCTCGCCCTCTCCCCCCGTTCCGAATTACTTGTCGCAGGTATGGATGTATCTAGATGTATTTTAGTTCTAGATACATCCATTTCTTCGATGAGTAATTTGGAACGGAGGAACTAGTTGCTCTCTTCGCACTCTCCCGCCCTCTCCAGATCTAAACAAGACTTCGTTGGCCTCTCTCTCCCCTCACTGCTGCTCAAAGAGCTGGCAGGATCCGTCCGCCAGGAAGGGAAGGAGGCTTAACACTATCGCCGTCGGCGAGGGACTACCGGCGCAACTGTTCACTTTCCACCCAGCAGCGGCACGGGAGGGCCTCCGACCCCTTCTTCTTCGCCGCTGTCTTGTCGCCCACCGAACCACGCCCCAAGAACCTTAAGGTATAATTTACTTATTCCACAAGCATTGCTCTAGCTGCATGTATACCATGAATCTAGGACGTGGTTCAAAGAGGAAATGAGTGGGGGAAAGTAGTGGGAAAAGTTGTATATAGCATGAATCTAGGACGTGGTTCAAAGAGGAAATGAAGGGCGAAAGTTGTATCGCATGAATCTAGGACGTGGTTCAAAGAGGAAAGGAATGGGGGAAAGTAGTGGGGAAAGTTGTATCACATAAATCTAGGACGTGGTTCAAAGAGGAAAGGAAGGGGCGAAAGTACTAGTTCAAAAAGGAAAGGAAGGGACAAGGCTGTAGAGTTTGAGCAGGACTAGATTTGCTGCGCTCACATAGGGAAAGGTGTCTAAAGATAACAAAACTGGGACCAACACAAATATGCTCCTTGGTTGTTTGCTCTTTGTTGCAACAGACTGTGCATGACCACAGTACATTGGTAGATGCACATAGTGCTGGTGCGTCCACTGTCCCGTGCAACTCATTACCTTTGTTAATCTAAGGCCCTGTTTGGTTAAAAACTCCCTAGTCCCTACCTGCTTGGTTCCAGGGACTAAACATGGACTAGAGGTTATTAAATGACATGCTAAAAGACCATGTTACCCTTAGTAATGAACTAATAGAGACAAGGTGCGATGCGTGGCAGGGGCAACTTTTGGAAAAAGTCCGAAAAAGACTCCCTCGGGGTCTTCTTTCTTTAGTCCCAAATGCCCACTTTTAGTCCCTAAAAGTCCCTCCTGTTTGGCTTAGATGGGACTAACACGGAGTTTTTTTAGTCCCTACACCAAAATGTCCCTGTAAACAAACACCCTCTAATAATGCTGCAGGAAAATTGATGCAATGCCACAGTTAAAAGCAAATTACATGTTTAACGAATTTTATTGTTAATATAATCTCTATGTTAATATTAATCAATGCCACCATTTGAGAAATGCTACTGTCTTGCTTTCTTTCCCATTTAGATAAGGTAGATGCTTCTTTTTGTTGGCTTCTGTGTCATCCACCGTTATTGACCACTAATTGTTTCCTTTGCACCTCTGTGTAAACAGGGTTATCTACTTCACCTCGTTGCCATTGTGACCTTTTGTTGCACTGCACAAAACACTTTTGTTTTAAGAGTGTTTTGTGCAGTTCAACCAAAATGTCACACCGACAACGTTGCTTGATTGCTTGATCTTAGTGGAACTGTACAAGAGGAGATCTTACTTCATATCCATTAAGGCGAATTTGGTTCAGATCTTCTTCTTGTGATTTGTTTGAATTCTGCATCATGAGAGGTCAGTACTAGCCTTCTTTCACATGATTCTGCAGTGTGCTTTCATATGTTGTGCTACTTGTACGATAATGTTGCTTGATTTTAGTGAACTGCACAAATGGAGACAAGACTTCCAATCTGTATGTGCACCGTAATATCCCATTGAGGTAAGATAAGGATATTTCACAACTGTTGGCCTGTATTTTGCCACTTTCATCAGAAAATTAAGTTTAGTACTATACTTGTGCTCCCTAATTGACATGCCAAATCTTACATTGAAGGCGAAGCTTGTCTGTTATTGAACCAAGTGATGAAGGGGAAGAACAAGCGGAAGAAAAACAAAAATCAACTCCCGGTGTTGTAATGAAGCACTGGAACTGTGATGACACAAGTAATGATATAGTTTTGCATCTTAATTTATTACTATGGCTGGAACGAGCAATTCCTTTGCCACTGATTTGATGCCACTCTTAATGTAATATGTAATTATCTCAACTTGTGCAAACAGGGATCTTCTTTGAAGATACCGTATATTTTAGTGGAACTCACAAGAAGATGTTGGAAACATTAAACTAATCGAGGAGTATATAGTAAGCATGGCCACCACCGTAGATAGCAACAGATGGTTCCGGAGAAGTGCTTCATCTGTATGCTCTACACAATAAGCCTCCTGACAAAGGTTGGTACTCGCCCACTGATTTCATCCATATGATTGAGCTTTGTCATCTCTATTGGTGTTGTGCTACTGTTTAGATGATGTCATGAAAAAGTGGTATTGTCCTTGAGAAGTGCTTCATCTGTGCTGTTTTAAATATTTCCTTTCCTTTTTTCGAGCAAACAGGGATGCTAGCATTTAGTAGTCCTCTTGTCTTCGCACAACAGGATCATCTTCCTCTGAAGAAGAATATGGAGTACATGAAGTGACTAGTTCCAATTATGCCAGGATGAAGAAGCCCTGTCTATCTTCTCATCAGAAGGAGCAGTTGAAGGATGGTTACATTACTCCCCACAAGACCAAACTAACTTCAGCTCAGAAGGACTGAGAAATCTCCATCTTTTTGCTGCACGAGTACAATGTTGTTCTAGGATTCTTCCTGGTGAGTTCCATTTTTCTAAAAGTGTGCTCTACATGGACCATGTATGTGCCTGTTGAAATTGTCAATTCATAGTACAGTTTGCTTTATACTAATCACTTTTTTTTATTTGTGCAAACAGGGGTGCTCAACTTGATTTCAATGGGAACTGCACAAAATGTTTATGAATACATCGAATCATTCATTTCCACCACAAGAAAGGAGGTGCCGATAAGTTCAAGGCGTCGCAACATATAAGGGCGAAATCATACAAGCTACGCGCGAATTTGGTTGATATTGGTGGAACTGCAAAAAAAAGAACAGCTGGTTTATTTAGCACGAGGTGCCATGTCAATGTCCGAACTGATGGCAAACCCTGCCCATTCCACAATCGTAGGCATTTGATATTTTGGAATGGGACAACCTTGTCAAATTTTGCTCATTGATTTTAGCAAGACATGTGTTTGATATTTTTGAATGGGACGCCCTTTGCTCTCAGTAGCGGCGATCAATTTTTTCTTTATTCTTTAGTTGTGAAGTAAATATTGCCTCTGACATGTGAGTCACTCAGATGCATAATCATCGATTGTTTTGAATGTTCTCTATGAATTGCCAGGCCTGTGTGTTTGATTGCAATGTACAGAAACGCTAAAAAGCTGCTCAAACTCTTTGTACTCCTTCTGTTCCTTTTTACTTCGCACATTGTGAAAGTGCATACTTTTTTGTATAAGATTGTTCAAAGTAGAGATACTTTGACTGCAGACAAAACTTGTATGCAGACTAGAAAGGACCGGAGGGAGTACATGTGAAACTGCTGCAAACGAGGTGATCACCATGGGAATAATGCTAGTACGTATTGTTTTGCATGTTCATCCAATGCCAGTGATATAGGAATTCGAACTAATCGAAATAAATTCATTCATACACGGTCGGATTTCATATAAACATGTCGGATTTCATTACATTTCATACATTCTTCAACTAAAAAGGGGTGCGCTGGAGGTATAATTAATTAACCGAAGATACCCACCTGTGTCCCACTAAGCCGAACAGAAGCTTCAGTGACTTAACTGCAGGTGCAGTTGCGTAACTAACATGTGGCCTGTTGGGCCCACGTGTCAGTCAGCCAACTGCACCAGCAGTTAAGTAGAAGCAGCGTTCTTCTCCAGCGCAGCTCTCCGACTCCACGTCGCCGCCAAGAAGCTAACCGACCATCAATGGTCAACCCGCCTAGCTTGGCTTCAACCGGAGGGTAGTAGTGGTGGCCTTACTTGGACCCGAGCGGCGGTGACCAAACGTGTTCTACTCTTCCTTGTTTTCTGTGTGGCGCGGCCTCGTTGGCAGCGGGGTAGGGCCTCGGCGGAGCCGGCGATGTCCTCTGCCTCATTGTTGGCGGGGCGGGGCCTCGGCAGAGCCAGCGGTGTCCTCTGCCTCGTTGTTGGCGGGGCGGGGCCTCGGCGGAGCCAGCGGTGTCCTCTGCCTTGTTGTTGGCGCCGCGGGGCCTCGGCGGAGCAGGGCCTCGTTGACGCCAGCGGAGCGGGGACTCGTCGGAGCCGGCATTGTCCTCTGCCTCGTCCTCGGTCTCGCCAAACAGCGCCTCGCCCGCTTCATCGCCCTCTTTGATAGCCTCTTTGTAGGCGGCCGCAGCCTCCGCCACCTACATGCGGTACCGCTAGCGCTCGAGGCGGCCCTTGTGGGCGGAGCGGTACGAGTCGAGCAGCGCCTCCTGCTCCGCAGCGATCTGCTCCTCCTCCTGCAGGTGCTCCTTGAGGAGATGGTGGTTGTAGGCAGTGTCGGCCTGCACCTCCCGGAACTGCTCCTCATGCATCTGCCTCACCCTGTCCATATATTGGGCACGAGCCGGCAGTAGTGGTGTGGACAGGAGAAAGGGAACGGATGCAGATGACTGCAGCTATGGCCGGCACAGTAGTTTATATAGCGATGGTGGGAGGGAGGAGGGATGGACGCGTGGCGCCGGAGTAGCCGCCTCGCCAACCGCGTATCATTAATGTGGGCTGTAGATGGACGGACGAACGCCACTTGTGTCGTTTGAAGGCGGAGCAATCGCCTGCACCGGAAAGCGGGGAGGGCGGCGCTGACTGTTTCGGGTGGAAAGCGTGTGCGGGCGAGGAGATGACTTTACTTGGAGATGATGACAATGGGGACCCACCAGGTCCATAGCCTCGCGTACCCAAGTGCCTCCTTATTATATATATAATTTATTTTGCTTCCTCCTGGTTTCTTGACATCACGGTCCCACACCATTGTCAACCTATGTAGTAGTAGTCAATAAATAAGAGAATTGCACAAGAAGCGGCCGACAGCTGGGACCAAGCAGCTCGAGCAGTATTTGTGTTTTTGAGGTGTGAGCACTGCAGAGTTTTTCGATGTTTAGCCCAGATATTAATTTTTCTCCTCTGAACAACAACAAAAACATCGCTGCAGGTATTAACTGGGCGGGCTGTGGCCCGTCTAGCCCAGGCCAGATATCCAGCCCAGATATTATTTTTTTTCAAGCTAAGAATGGCTAGCCGAGCTATACTTTTTTTAGGAATACCCAGGCAAGGTCAAGTTGTTATTCTCCACCCCGCTAGGCTGCAAATCTTTCCTAGGAGGGATGCATTAGGCTTAACAAGAAAATGGGCTTTAAGAAATAATAAATGGGATGTAATTATAAAAACTGGGCAGTAACTATAAAAAATGCACCAAACACGTGATTACTTTATAAAATATTATTTTTGGATATTGAAAATTTTAATTTCATTAATTGTTGCGAGCACAATGTTTCGTTGGATTTTTACATAATATAAATTTATATTGAAATTGTATTTAATCTGACTAGAAATTTCGGGATAAAAATATTTCGGATCCCATCAAAATGTGGGAAATTTTATTGAATTCTGTTTTGAACGGTTGGTTGAAATGGGCTGTACTTTTAACAAACTGTAAATGGGCTGTAGTAAATTCCATTAGAATTCAAAAATGGGCTACACATTCTTACAAATCTCAAATGGGCTATAAGTTCTCTGCCACACACTTCTGGCCTCACTAAGTTGATGCGTCCCCTAAAAAACATAGTTGACGCGTATGCAAGGCTTTGTCAACTTATAGTCAACACACGGTTCTAGCAGCAGTGGCCGTTGGATGTCCATCCAACGGATGCCGTGCTTCTTCTTCAATCTCGAATATTCTAGCTTCACCCACCCAAAAAATGATTCCTCCCCCTGACATTTGGGGCACACCATTTCGGAAGCTGACCTGTGGGCCTACTAAGTTGACGTACCAAGGGCTTTGTCAACTTAGTCAATATAAACGATTCTAGCTGCAGTGACCGTACGATGTACATCCAATGGCCGTCGTGCTTCTTCAACCTCTGGTCTTCTTGCTCCAGCCGCCCAAAGCAGCGCTGGTCGTGCCGCCTGCTCCTGCCTCCCGTGGCCGGATGTGCTGCCGCGGAGGCCTCACCGCCCCCTACTACTCCCACCGCTGGCCAGGCCATCCCTCCACTCACCCACACCCCCTATTATTCTGTGGCGATGGCAGCCCAGCCGAACCAGTGAACCCTCGTACTCCTCTCCGCGTGTGCATCCACTGCCGCGTCTTCCCTGGCTCCGCATCGTCCCCTTCCTAGGCCTCGCCGTCGTCCACCGCCCTGGTGCTCTCGGTGCGGCGTGCTCAACATGGTCAAGGAACGACTTCCATCGGACGTGGACTGTACGTGGAGAGGCTGACAGCTGGGTCCACGGCAGCCACAAGGAAGTGCCTCCTTATTACGTGCAAAATAATTATTCCTCCACCTGACAGCGGGGACCCACCGGACGGGTGACCGTATTTCGCGAAAAAGTTGATTCGCCCCCTGACTGCTGGGACCCACGAGCTACATCTTCACACGCAAGGAAGTGCGTCCGAAAAAACGGTTCGCCCCACTGACTGCTGGGACCAACCAGCTACATCTTCGCACGCAAGGAAGTGCGTCTGAAAAAAACGATTCGCCCCCTAACTGGTGGGACCCACCAGCTACACCTTCGCACGCAAGGAAGTGCGTCCGGGCAAAAAAAGATTTGCCCCCGTGACTGCTGGGACCCACCAGCTACACCTTCACACGCAAGGAAGTGCATCCAGGCAAAAAAACGATTCGCCCCCCTGACTGCTGGGACCCACCAGCTACATCTTCGCAGGCAAGGAAGTGCCTGACAGTCGGGACCCACCTGGTCGAAGCGTATGTAGCGTTGTCATTCTAGTCGCGAACGTGTATGTACATACTGGTCGATGTAGAGGCGCGCACGTGTCGTAGTAGAGGCGCGCACGTGTCATAGTAGAGGCACGCACGTAACATGTACACGTACGTACAGCGGCCAGGGTGCAAGAAAGAAAATACGGCCACGTATGTGTTCATACGGGCAGGGTCTCGAACGCCTACTCGCGCATACGTACGGCCAGGGCTCGTGTACATGGCTGGGTCGGAATGGAGAAATAACATCGTCGCCGTGTTCATGGGGAGGCAACGGAATGCGTCGTGTTCATGGGGAGGCAACGGAATGCGTCGTGTTCATGGGGAGGCAACGGAATTCTCGTGTTCATGGGGAGGCAACGGAATGCGTCGTGTTCATCGGGAGGCAATGGAACGCGTGGGAGCCAACCGGCTGGGTCGGAACGGAATGCATGGTCGTGTTCATCGGGAGGGCTTGGACGGAACAGGTGATGAAAACGAGGCCTGGCATACCGCAAAACGGAGGAAACGGACCTCCTATGGTCGAAACGGGGGTCCTGTTGATCGGGAGGGGTCTGGCGTACCGCAAAACGGAGGAAACAGACCTCCTACGGTCGAAACGGGGGTCCTGTTGATCGGGCCGGGTGTGGTGTACCGCAAAACGGACGAAACGGACCTCCTACGGTCGAAACGGGGGTCCTGTTCATCGGGAGGGGTGTGGCGTACCGCAAAACGAGACTCCGCGGGATACTATTCATCTCCACCGTCGACCTCCTCTAGCCTCCACGGGCTACCATCGACCTCCTCCAGCCTCCATGGGGTCCTGTTCATCCAGCCTCCACCGCGCGCTACTCCACTGGCTACTGTTCAACCACCCCTCCACCATCTACTGTTCATCCAGCCCTCCACACCACGGGGTCCTGTTCAACCACCCCTCCAGGGGCACCCCTCCACCATGTACTGTTCATCCAGCCATCCACACCGTGGGGTCCTGTTCATCCAGAGGCAACGCCACCGCTCACTGTTCATCTAACCCCCCTCCCGCAACACTCACTATTCATCCAATCGATTGGCTTCAGTTAGCAGCAGTAGCGAAGGAATCGCTCAATCAGGTTCAGTTAACAGCCATCGATCGATCGCTCAGGTTCAGTAACGCGTAGCCTACAGTGGAATCACTCGGGTTCAGTTAGAGCCCAACGCCTCGCTCGGGTTCAGTTAGAGCCAATGCCTCGCACGCACGCGCGTATGTGTATGAGAGAAACGCGCACCGCTCGGCCCCCGACCTCCCATCGTAACCGGGAACTCCCCGAAATTTTCCTTGCCGTCGCTTCTACCATGGTTTTTTCCGTCATGGATGGCCCAAAGAATGTCATGAAGCTGCGTCTCCGGCCCGCCCAGGACGAAAAGCCCATTTTCTGTCATGATTTTTTGTCATAGAAGTAGGATCCCACTACATCTTTGATGATACCAGGTTTTGTCACAATTATCGTCATAGAAGTGTCATATGTATGACAGAAAAAATTTTGTTCAGCCCAAAATGTCACGGATCTGTCTTTTTTTGTAGTGTTGATTATACATTGACAATCATGTACATGTTGTCTTGCCACCTCTAGTTGATGCTCGAGAACATCAGCACATTCCAATTCCAATCCATAATCATCCGGTAATGGCCATGCCGCACTGCTCGCAGATCTTTGTGTTGATGTCACTTCATCCTGAAATGTTTCTGTAAGTACACATGACTAGGGCAAAAATATAGTTACAACAGTGAAGCGAACAAGACACTATTTTGTACTACATGGCAAAACAGGACTAACAATAATGTTACACGTCACTTTAAAAAAAAATTGTTACACATCATGAAGCATAAGTAGGTGATATTTTAAAAATTATAAAAAAGATAGTCTGTGCAGCCTGCATACAGAAATCCCTCTTAGATCACCAGAGGAGCATGATGTTGGGGCCCAATTGAAAACACAGACAAGTTACAAATTTAGACAACATGTTGCGTATAAGTAAGCAAGCAGTTGGCCATTATGTGCCTCAATTAAAGTCTTAGGGAGCATAATGAACAGTAGAGGGTTTCATACAAACATACTACAGCAGGCAAAACTTGCAATCATTAGCGTAGTATAAACTAAATTGTGAGCCTCATGCAATAATAGTTGGTTAATAGACTTCAAAGCTTCAGGCACACTTTGGTAGAGTAATTAAATGGTAAGGCCTTTAATTATGTCAACTAATAGTGATACAAGTACCGAACATCAGGCATGATTATTTGGGCATCTCATTAACTAAGGACAAATAAAGCAATTGAAAAGAGAAAATTAACTATGCCTGAAACAAACAAGGAATTGAACTGTTGAGTTGCATACAGTGACTTACCTTAGGATGTTGAAGAGGCTCAGCGCAGCTCCTACTTCTCTTGCAAGGCTCCTTCCTAACATCTTGTACATGGAAATCCTCAATCTTATCTTCATTGCACCCCCTCTGCAAGGTGCCACAAACTAGTTACTCATCTCCTTGGAAGATAAATATGCATACTTTCTAGTCTGTGAACATAAAAGGATGAGATTATAACAAAACAACACCACATAATGAAACATGCCGCATCTCTTGCACTTGCACACAATGAAATGAGCATTTACTATGTCTACACTATGTAAAAACTAGGCATACCTTCGAATTGGATCTCTAGGTACTCTTGGAGAGCCTACTGTAGTGTACAGCCAAACCTTTATGTCACCTATGAGTTAGACAAGGCCCCACTACAACAGCCCTTAGTGTTTAAATCGTTGACAAGCTCTGTTAGAGTGTTAGGTCAAGAACAACAAGTAATCAAAGCAAATAGTCCTAGTATGGCTGGCTGATGCAAACAAGCAATTGAACAGATGTGTGAGCAAATCTTACATATCAAGAAAAGAAGCAAAGAAGGAGGCTTAAAGACCATCACTTGACTAACCAGATTTAAGGGGCATTTAAACATCATGTGAAACGTATGAACTAACATAAACATTGCATATTCCAGATTCTACAATGGAATGCACATGTATTAGGTTATGCCATGTATGATGATGCCTAAATGTACATATAGCAGGCAGGAGTGATTCATCATTGCACACACAATTGAATTGCAGGTTAAGGGCCAGTTCGATTCCGCCTTTTCGGGGCATATTGTCAAAATAAGCCATAAAAGATGTAAAGAAGTCATTTTTGAGTTATGGGCTTGGGCTTAACTAATTTCGCTTTGGAGGGGGGGTGTTTCGGGTAGAACCTCACTAAAAATTGAAGGGAAGGGGAATAGTGAAATGACTCTGTTGTCTGCCTATATTACACTTAAAATGCAACTGCTGACGCCCGTGTCACACCTGACCCTCAAGTAAAAACAAACACGCAAGCATTCATTGCCCTGCTCACTTGCATCTCCTCTCCCCTTTCCCTCTACCTCGATCCCCTACCTGCAGCACTAGGGTTCCTCCAGCGAGCCGTCGCCACTGGTCCCATCTGGCCTGGTCCTCGATGATGCTATGTCCAGCTAGGCTACATGGCTGGCGGGTAGGGGCAAATCTCCCTGGCTTCTCCTCCCTCTGGCGTTGCCCCTCATTCTCATGGTCTCCAGCAGCTGCTCCACTATGGTTCGTCCAACGCACTACTCCGGCGGGCGCTGCACAACTACGGCTGATGCCACACTGCGGCAGAAGGCACCTTATTCCCCCTCCCCTCCTCCCAGGACATGGCCTTGAGGTGCTGTTGAAGGATGAGCTCATCCAACAAGGTGAGGATCTCCTCTAATTTTTTGCCAAATTTTCATTCTGATCCACTATACGATGAATTGCTATGAGCTGCTTCTACTGCTGCTATATGATGCATTGCTATGAGCTGCTCCTGCTGCTGCTATATGATGAATTGCTATGAGATGTTACTGCTGTATGATGAGTTGCTATGAGCTGCTGCTGCTATATGATGAATTGCTATGAGCTGCTGCTATATGATGAGTTGCTACAAGCTGCTCCTGCTGCTGCTATATGATGAATTGCTATGAGCTGCTCCTGCTGCTGCTATATGATCAATTGCTATGAGCTGCTCCTGCTGCTTCTATATGATGAATTGCTATGAGCTGCTGCTGGTATATGATGAATTGCAGACTGCTGCTGTATGATGAGTTGCTATGAGCTGATGCTGCTGCTATATGATGCTTTCAGGTGGTGCTGCTATACGAAATAACCAGCCACTTGGACCATCGAATTTCAATAAATAATTGTTCTTCATTTAAATGTGGGTCATGTGTTCCTCGTTTAAATTAGGCAATGTGATCTCTATGGAAAACATTGACCAAAGTAGATTGTGCCAAGTAGATGGTATCTTTGTATTTGCATTTTGAGCAAATAGTGATGGTCTGTTTTCCTATCATATTAATTACTGCACTGGGTTCAATTTGTGATGTTTGCAAGTCAAATTAATTTCCATATGGGCAGCAAAATGAAAAAAATATAATGCAATCTAGACTTTCCACTGATCATACCAAAGATAAGCTGGAAACGCAATGAAAAGAACTGGTTGGCTTATTACATGGAGCTTATATTCAAAGGTGCTTATTTTCTTAGGATAACTCATAATAACTGTCCCTAAGAAACTTGGCTAATAGAACTGGCATACAAATAACATGTCACAATGATTGCAATGGAGGAGTGATGTACCATAGCACACTGTATAGGCTCACCGATGCCTCTCCTTTTTTTGTGATGTTCCATGAAATTGCCACATACATCTTGTAATTTTTCATTGTGTAACCCTATCTGCAAGTTGACATGGCTAATTTCAGACATCTCTACATGATACTACATTGCTTATCCCTTGCGCATATTTAAACCACCAATTAACGATTGTGTGCGTACCATAAACTAGCCATGACTCTGTATGCTGGACTAGCAGGCACTCTAAGGGAGCCTAATGTGGTGCACTGGAATTCCTACATGCCACCTATGATTTTGTGTAATGTACTGCCCCTGTTCCTAAATATATGTCTTTGTAGAGATTCCAGTATGGCCCACATACAAATGTATATATATATATATATATATATATATATATATGCATTTTTGAGTGTAGATTCACTCATTTTGCTCCGGATGTAGCCTATAGTGGAATCTCTAGAAAGACTTATATTTAGGAACGGAGGTACGAGGTAGTATCATGTATGACATCTACATGTCTAATTTAGCAGCCAGTAGTAGAAATCATTGTCTGCACAAAGGGATTACTGGTCGAAAATCCTAGCAAAGCACGCTGGCAGGCACAAAACAATACAAGAGAGAGAGAGACGCGCTTACAAGATCATAATAATGCCTCAATCTAGGATCTTAGTTGGCCAAGCTGTTAGATCTAGAAGAAACATCATCCTTGTAGTTTTTGCCAGGTGCATAACAGGTAACAGCGACCGGTTAGTATATTTGAAGTACATCGGGCAGGTGATGTTGGACGGGTTTAAAGGTGACAAGTACCTAGGCCGTGGCGGGTGCTTGAAATCTCTCCAGACGGTGGGAATCAGGTTAGAAACGTCGAGGGTGATGACCCTACGCTGGCTGTCGGGGTCCGGTAAGGAGATCTAGAACTGTCGAGTAGGGTGTTTGTGGAGCGGCTCTGGTAGGGTGGACTACGGTGTGGGCGAAGCGGATCTGTGGCCATGGACGAGGGCGTAGGTGAAGCTGCTCCGGTGGTTGGGTTAAGGATGGTGTCGACGACGTGGATCTGCGGCCGTGGATGAGGCGTCAGAAGCTGCTCTGGTGGTTGGGTTAAGGATGGTTTCCACGATGCGGATCTGCGGCCGTGGACGAGGTGTCAGAAGCTGCTCCGGTGGTTGGGTTAAGGGCGGTGTCAACGATGCGGATCTGCCGCCGTGGACGGGGCGTCAGAAGCTGCTCCGGTAGGTTGGATGAGGGTGCGAGGAAGCGGATCTGAGGCCGTGGACTTGTGAGTTGGAAAAGCGGCCCCGGTAGGGTTGAGAATGGTATAGGCGAAGCTACTCCGGTAGGGTTGACGATGGTGTCGGCGAAGCGGCTCCGGTAGGGTTGAGGAAGGTGTCGGCGAAGCGGCTCTAGTAGGGTTGAGGAAGGTGTCAGCAAAGAGGATCAGAGGGCGTCGACGGGGGCGTCGGTGGGGCGGCTCCGGGGGGTGTGGACGAAGCGTCTCCGGTGGGGAGTACGAATGAGCCACTGCAGATGCGCGACGGTTGACGAGAGTACCGGCGAAGCAGATCCGGTGCCGTGGACAAGGCCGACACTGAATGGGCTGTGGTACAGTGGTGGATGAGCAGTCTACTTGTTTCTAGGGGAGGTGGGAGGGGTAGATACGGCCGCAGAAGCAGATCTGGCGAGGTGGATGCCGCTGGCACTGAATGGGCTATGGTACGCTGGTGGATGAGCAGTCTAGGGTTTCAAGAGGGGAGGGGAGAAAGGGCGATGAAGTATGGACGGCGTGATGTAAGATGCTCTGGTGCTGTGGAGTTAGTCGTTTTTGCGGGAGGGGGAGAGGAAATGGGGGTGCCGTGTAGCGGGGGAACCGGAAGTTACCAAAGCAGGCCCGACCTATCATGTAGATGAGGGCGGTATTGTAACTGTTGGTTTCCGTGCACCAAGGACAAAAGGGGGATT
Source organism: Triticum dicoccoides (assembly GCF_002162155.2). Taxonomy (NCBI): domain Eukaryota; kingdom Viridiplantae; phylum Streptophyta; class Magnoliopsida; order Poales; family Poaceae; genus Triticum; species Triticum dicoccoides. Next base: position 625,292,944 of record NC_041382.1, read on the forward strand.
TCGCATGCTAAAGACTAAGGTGGCGGAAATTTTAGAAGGAGGCGGGAGATTTTGCCGCCCGCGGGATCGTTCGTATCCAGTTTCAACTAATTTTGGACCGTGCTAGCGGGAATGTCATGCTAGACTGTGTACATGGGGCACGCGTCAGCAGTTCATAACTGGTGTGAAGTCCACCCCAGAAAAAAAGACAATAACTCGGGATGATGCGCCGATAACTTGGACGTTCACACGGGCGCGGCCAATCATACGGGTGTAGTGGCGCGTTCACAAAAAAGGGATCAAACGCTCAGCCTATGTATTTCTCGTGTAAATAGATAATTTAGTGCCATTGGTTATTTACTTTAAACATAATGCATTGACGTGTTAGTGTAGAGGCGCACAAAAAGAAATGGATATTGTAGTCAGCTACTTAAAAGTGTTACCTCATATGATTACATAGCCTCCATTTCATAAATTGCGTACCCGTTGAATTCATATATGAATATTACATATATTACTTCAAAATAGAAACTTAAATCATCCAAGACTAATGAATTTGAATGCAAGAGTAACAATGGTGCATGTACATGATAGCTACAATGGTTGTTTGAAGAAACATCACTGTAACTTTGGCATGCACAACTGAAAAGGTTTATTTAAATAGAAAAAATGTGATATGTGAGTGTCCAATCTTTATAGCGTTGAATCCATATTGTACCTTTGGCCACGATACGAAGTAGATATTGACTTATGTTCAAGCGATGCACGTCCACGATCGCTAGATAGTGATACGTGAATGAATTGTGCAATCTCTCCCACACGCATACATATCTCATTTCCCTGTGGGCATCGGAATCACACACGCGTACTTCTTGTATTTCTCTCCCTCCGTCAGGGTTAAATTCGTCTTTCTACCCCGTCCTACAAGTCTCTCACACAGAAACACACACACTCTCTATGTCTAACACGCCCACCCCTTTAATTCCGCCCACCCACAACCACTAATGTATCAAAGTATAATAATGTCTCTCACACATATGCTATCTACCTATTCCTTAATATAGCTAGATATGTGTCACACAAACTCCTTCTCCCTAGTAGCAAGATGCCCATGCATTGCACGGAACATCAAGATGCATTTGTATGAGAAGTTTATCTTGTGGGAGAAAAGGATGAATGAGGGAATGCCTTATTTGCAAATGCGGAGAGGGGTGTGGGTATCTTTTTGCAAAATTGCCATAGTTTCCTTCCTGTCCGTCGGATATAAATCGGATGGCCTATATTGCAAGATGGCAGGAACACCATCATCACCAATTCTGTTTTTTATAAGAGTAGAGATATGTGAGTGTCACTGCCCCCCCCCCCACCCACACTTCCCAACACCGAAGGAGTAGGGTGACACCTCGATCTTGATACTAATCTATCGACTGGCTTCTCTCTCAAACATACACACACACACTACCCGGCACCGAAGGAGTAGGGTGGCACATTGATATTGATAATAATCTATCTACTCCTCTTTCAAACACACACACACACACACATACACACTCGCTAGTTGTGCTTGTGTGCCTACCGCACACACTCTCGATACGTCTTTCTCTCCCCCCCAACAATGACAGCAGAAGGGTGACAACTCAATCTGATCATAATCTGTCAATTGGTTTCTCTCTCAGACATTGTGTCTCGGTGCCTCGCTCGGTAGCCCCCTCGATATGTAGACTTCTCGCGCGCGCACAGCTGTAGTGACAATGACGCTGAACCCAGTGTGCCTTGTTTTTACCGGCCTCATGTGATAGTTTTCACCCTGTTTTCTGTTAATTAACAAGGCAACCTTTTCTTTGTTACTACTAGTGAATCTGAAATCATTCGGGGCAGACATAAAATATATCACTTCAACCCAATTATCGCAGCAACTATTTTAAAAGAAATTAGCTAGCCGCCCGTGCATTGCACGGAACACCAAGATGCATTTGTATGAGTAGTTTATCTTGTGAGAGAAAAGGTTGAACGAGGGAAGGCCTTATTGGCGAACGTGGAGAGACGTGTGGGTATATTTTTGCAAAATTGCCATAGTTTCTTTCCTATCCGTTAGATATAAATCCGACGGCCTATATTGCAGGATGGCACGCACACCATCATCACCAACTCTGTTTTCTACTCCCTCCGTCCAAAAATACTTGTCATCAAAATGGATAAAAAGAGATGTATCTAAAACTAAAATATGTCTAGATGCATTTCCTTTTATCCATTTTGATGACAAGTATTTCCGGACGGAGGGAGTATTTGTCTTTTTAGAGATTTCAACAAGTGACTATGACCGGACCTTACCAAAATACTCAAAAAAGTAGTCCATAATTTTGATGTTACCCTCTTTTATTGGCGGTGTAGTGCCATCTGGATACCTCATAAATAAATCAAGGACAAATCTGACCCCTTCCTGAAAAGACATACGGAGCAAAATGAGTGAATCTACACTCTAAAATATGTCTACATACACATCCGTATGTGGTAGTCCATTTGAAATCTGAAAAAGACAAATATTTAGGAACGAATGGAGTATATATAAGAGTAGACATGGCGATATATCTCCAGCATGGTCTACAACAAAAATGTGCTGGGCTGGTAAGCGCTGGATGCTCGCAACGCGATGACATGAGTTCGAATTCTATCTTTTAACTTTATATTTTTATATTATATATTACTCTACTTATTTAATATATACTTCTTTCGCTACTGTACTGACAGTGGAACCCACAGAGTACTTAGAATACAAGATTAAGGATGGACTTGTTTCTTTTTAACTTTCTGTACGAAGCTATAGCCACCCTGCAAGTCACGTGTACATTGTACATGTAATTAACTTTCTATAGAGGGACAATCATACAGGAAATTAACTCAAATGGATTGGATGTCACTCTATTATTTCCAGCATAAAGAGCATCTCCAACGGCAGCCGGCAAATTTCCTCCCTCTTCCTTAAGCGGAGGACGACATCAATCGCCAACGGCATAGATTTTTACAACTCTAACCAACCAGATGAAATTCGTGCAAACACGAATTGATTTCATATAAGCATGAAGGATTTCATATAAAAAAGTTGGGCCCTCATATAAAAATGATGGATTTCGTTGCATTTACATGAACTAAGAGGTGCCAATCTGGCTCTCTTGTATAATTAATACTCCCTCCGTCCGGAAATACTTGTCCTAGAAATGGATGTATCTAGACTTATTTTAGTTCTAAATGGCCGCCCACGGATCCCTTTGTCTTCCTCATGTCCATCAGACACTTGCAGGGTCGACGAAGGTCCTCGGAAGAGACGAAGCAGCAAAGAAACCACCTGAATCAGCGGTCGTCGCCTCGGCGGTGGCCTTCATGGGTCCCAAGTGGTGGTGGCCTCCCGTGTTCTACTTCTCCTCGATGATGGCGGCAGACACGAAGAAGCTGGCCACCGACTCATCGCTCTCCATGCACCCGGCTTCTGTCTCTGCCTGCATGGCGCTGCCGCAGGCACGGGAGGCGCGCCCATAGACACGGGAGGCGTGTCTACCGCAGACACTAGTGGCGTGGTACGACGCGGCAGCGACGACGCCCGTACTGGCGTGCTCGCCGCTGTACCGGCGTGGAGCAACTCGCCACTCCTCATCAAGCTGAACTGGAGCGGCGAGTTGCTGAACCACACACCTGCTTGGGGCGGCAACTGGCTCCGTCGGGCCAAGCGAGGTTGGTGAAGCACCGAGCGGCCTCGCCCGTATCCGGAGGGCTCGGCGGGCCACCCAGCCGGGTAATATGCCGGAGAACGGCTCATCGGAAGCCATCAGAAGAGTGGAGAAAATGGTGAAGGAGGAGATGGGGGAGCGGCGGAGGGGTGTGATTCTTGCCCCCTGTCTGTCTGGCCTCGTGTAAATAGAGGGCGGATGGTAGGAGCTTGGCCGGCGTCTGGCCTCATTTAAACTGAGGGCGAACGGGAGGAGCTCGGCCGGTGTTGCGTTTAATTCCGGCCCGCTCATGAATGGACGTGTGGCCGGAGTAGGATTCTCGGTTTGCATGCGGGTTTAATGGAGGGGTTTAATGGAGGCACCGGGTGTGCAGCGGGCGGCGCTGTACTATTCGATTTGACAGCAGTAATGAGCCGTCAAATCACAAAGGCCCTCGCCTCTCATGAAACCGACCGAGCTAGACTGCCCCGCCCTCTAGCCTTTTAAAAAATGTATATACTCCACTTTTGTACAATAGTAGTATCGATGGATTGCGCCATGGAGCAAAACTTGAAATTAAAAAAAGGTGGTACATATAGAGAGCGCTCGTCGCCAAATTATGCATATAGTACTATTAAAAGGCTTTTCACAATAATGGTGTCCAGCACAAGTGCACAACCTGATGAAGACATGTACCTAGGGTAGGGACACGGACCTGACCAAAGAGTCCTACCCTAGGACACCCCTAGGAGAAGTCACCTTTCGATCGACTTGAAGGTATCCCACTCGACGGGTTCAAGACACTCGACCAAGAAGCTATCACTCGACCATGAAGCCAACCACTCCACTGCCAGGAGACCTAAAGTCACTCCGCAGGCAAACGGTCGGCTGTTAAGTAGTCTTTATGATCATTATAGCACTTTATTAGGGACGTTACCAGAAACGCCCAATCTTAAATGTACCTTAAACCCTGCATTACTGAGGGCAGGAGGGGTCCGGCGAACTCTATATAAGCCACCCCCCTCCTTAGTATGAAGGGTTCGCACCCCTGTATCCATACACGCATAATCCAGTCGACCGCCTCCGGGCTCTGAGACGTAGGGCTATTACTTCCTCTGAGAAGGGCCTGAACTCGTAAACCGCACGTGTAACAACTTCCCAATAGCTAAGATCTAGCCTCTCCACATTCACCCCCTACATCACTGTCAGAGTTAGAACCACGACAGTTGGCGCCAACCGTGGGGCAGCAGTCTTAGCGCCTGATTGGAGAAGTTGCGATTTTTTCGATCCCCTTTGATCATGGTTTCGTGCGGAGTTTTGGTGGAGGGCCGCGAGATCCGTCTCGGCGCACTCACGTTCATCGCCGACGACTCCGCCTGGCTTCAGGAGGCGCCACTCGACATCGACGCGCTCCCTGTCTGCGGTGCGACGCATTTCCGCGCATGCGTTTGTGGCGTCCTCCTGCGGCAACCGTCGACCCAATATCGGTCGGCCCCCGTATCGTCTCCCCGCTCTGCCTCCCACCGGTGCAAGCGCTCCGGTCGGTCGAGACTGCAGAGGTGGGTGAGACATGCCGTGGCTCGCCAGTCGGCCACCCCGCAAGTCGCGGCGATCGAGCCCGACGAATCCCTCTGCGGCCTGTTTGACCTGTCGACTGGCTCCGCGGAGACCGCATCCGAGTGCGACAGCAGCGACCCAGCGGCTGAGGTTCTGGCGGTCGATGGGACGCACAGTCCTCCTGGTTTCCCTCGCGCTGGTGGAGGCGCGGGTGGGGGCGACCCGTCGCATCCCCACGATGAGTATCTCCCCGAACCTCTCACATCATTACAGCAACAGGAGCTTCGTCGTTGGAACATGGACGCGCTCCACACTCCTATTGTCGGAGAAACCCCCGAGGCCCGGGCCTTGGAGGACGCGTGCTTGGCTAACCTGGCCGAGTGCACTCGACTGGAGAATCTCCAGCGGATACTCGACGAGCAAGCACGTCAGCGGGCTCCCGAGTCCAGTCGACGTCAGCAAGCTCCCGAGTCCAGTCGGCGTCAGCTCTTCCCGCCGCCGCAGGTATACCGAACCCCAGTTCAGAATTTGGCTGCTGCGGCCCGTATAGCAGAATCAATTCAGCCCTCCCAGTCGGAGGCGGGCAGAGGCTTGTTGCAGATCAGAGCACTGCTCCGGGCGGCGGGAAACCAGAATTCTGCTGTCTCTCAGTCGCGGAACAGGATCCACAGTCGATCCGTCGCAACGGGTACAGTCGAGTCGGCTCACAGCCCGAGATCGCCCCCGAGGCGTGAGGGACGTGGCGACCGGCATGATCAGTACAGGAGGAATGAGCAGTATGATCACCGATTCGACCGTGATGATCAACGTCGAGTGCCAACCCCTCCCCCGAGGAGTGGGTCATATGTGCCTCGACGGCAAGATGACAGACGCCCTCATTGTGTCGGGCAGAGGATTCCAGTCGACCCCAGGGACCCAGGCTTTGACGCGAGGTCTGTCCTCGTTCAAGGCTTGGTTGACAGGAACAGGGCTCATCGGGAAGGCCAGAACAGAGATGCGCCCGCCAGTGGCAGAGCACGTGTTTCAGGGCCAGAGTGTTTCAGTCGAGCCATCAGGGCTGCAGTGATTCCTCCCAATTTCAGGCTAGCGACTGGAATCGGCAAGTTCACCGGTGAATCTAAGCCTGACACCTGGCTCGAAGATTACCGAGTGGCTGTACAGATTGGCGGTGGCAATGATGAGGTGGCCATGAAGCATTTACCTCTCATGTTAGAGGGCTCGGCCAGAGCGTGGCTAAATCAGTTAGCACCCAGCAGCATTTACACTTGGGAGGACCTCTCCCGAGTGTTTATCACGACCTTTGAAGGAACATGCAAGCGACCTGCAGGCCTTACAGAGTTGTGGTCTTGCGTGCAGAAGCCGAATGAAACTCTGAGGGAATACATCCAGAGGTGGATCACGCTGCATCACTCGGTTGAGAATGTGCCAGACCATCAAGCAGTTTGTGCCTACAAGGAAGGTGTTAAATACAGAGAGTTGAATCTGAAGTTCGGTCGAACTGGAGAGATGTCTCTGAATCGGATGATGGAGATTGCCACCAAGTACGCTAACGGAGAAGATGAAGATCGACTCTGGAGTGGCAAGCAGAAAGCAGTCGCCCAAGAAACCGGAGGCAATTCCAGTCGGAAGCAGAAGCGAAAGGCTGAGCCAGCCGCCCCTGGGGAGGTCCTGGCCGCAACCCAGGGAAATTTCAAGGGAAAACCCAAAGGCCCCTGAAAGCCCAAGAAAGTCAAGGATCAAGACGGAAATGATGTTTTGGATCTGCCATGTCACATCCACACCAAGAAGGATGAAGAGGGTAATTTTATTTACCCAAAGCATACCACTCGACAGTGCCGGCTCCTGATCCAGCAGTTCCAAGGAAAGCAGTCCAAGGATAAGGAAAAAGAGTCGGACAGAGTCGAGGACAAGGAAGACAGTGACGATGGATACCCCCAAGTCAATTCCACCCTGATGATTTTTGCCGATGTCGAAAGCAAAAGTCGACTGAAAGTCATTAACCGAGAGGTGAACATGGTTGCCCCGGCAACACCCAGTTACCTGAAGTGGTCTCAGACTGCCATCACATTCGACCAATCTGATCACCTGACGCACATTGCCACCCCTGGGAGGCAAGCTTTGGTGGTCGACCCAATTGTTGAAGGCACTCGACTGACTAAAGTCCTGATGGATGGTGGCAGTGGCCTGAACATACTGTATGCTGAAACATTGAAAGGAATGGGCATTCCGATGTCCAGGCTCAGCACCAGTAACATGAGTTTCCACGGAGTCATTCCTGGGAAGAAAGCCCAATCACTCGGCCAGATCGCTCTTGATGTGGTTTTCGGTGATTCAAAGAATTACCGCAAGGAAAAGTTGACATTCGAGGTTGTGGAATTCCAAAGTGCTTATCACGCCATTTTGGGCAGGCCACCTTACGCACGCTTCATGGCCCGGCCATGTTACGTGTATCTCAAACTGAAGATGCCTGGCCCCAAAGGTGTGATCACTGTTACAGGCAATCGGAAGAAGGCGGAAGAGTGCTTTCAGAAGGGCTCAAAGATTGCAGATGCTCAGATGGCAGTGGTCGAGCTGCAAGAGTACCAAAAGACTGCCGATCCAAGCGAGTTGCTACGGGCCAAGAAGCTTGCTTCAGAATCAGCTTTTCAGTCGTCCGGTGAAACAAAGACAGTCCACATTCACCCGACCGACCCCGATGCTGCCCCGACTCACATCTCAACGACGCTTGACTCCAAATAGGAAGAAGCGCTCATCCAGCTCCTCTGTGAGAACTGGGACATCTTCGCATGGAAACCCTCTGACATGCATGGAGTTCCCAGAGGGCTAGCTGAGCACCGTCTACGAGTCGACCCGAAGTTCAAACCTGTGAAAGAACATCTTCGACGGTCCACCGTCCAGAAGAGGAAAGCCATTGGCGAGGAGGTGGCTCGGCTCTTAGCAGCGGAGTTTATCCGAGAGATTTACCACTCTGAGTGGCTCACCAATGTCGTCATGGTCCCCAAGAAGGACAAGTCACTTCGCATGTGCATTGATTTCAAACATATCAATTGGGCCTGCCCGAAAGATCATTTTCCTCTCCCTCGCATCGACCAAATAGTCGACTCGACTGCGGGGTGTGAGAGATTGTCTTTTCTAGATGCTTACTCCGGGTACCATCAGATCCGTCTGTATGGACCCGACGAAATCAAAACAGCTTTCATCACCCCATTCGGATGCTTCTGTTATGTCACCATGCCGTTCGGCCTCAAGAACGCCGGAGCCACGTTCATGAGAATGATTCAGAAGTGTTTACTCACTCAAATCAGTCGGAATGTGGAGGCATACATGGATGATATTGTGGTCAAGTCACGCAAAGGTTCCGACCTGCGAGCTGACCTTGCCGAAACCTTTGCCAACCTCAGAGGTACGATATCAAGCTCAATCCATCAAAATGCACATTCGGAGTTCCAGGTGGAAAGTTACTCGGTTTTCTCGTTTCCGAACGAGGAATCGACGCTAACCCCGAGAAAGTTCGCACCATACTCCGGATGAAGCGCCCCGTGTGTATACAGGATGTCCAGAAGCTCACAGGTTGCTTGGCCGCTCTAAGTTGATTCATTTCTCGACTCGGTGAGAAAATGTTGCCTCTTTACCGACTGATGAAAAAGTCTGACAAGTTCGAGTGGACTCCAGAAGCTGACGCAGCGTTTGCAGAACTCAAAGCTCTGCTCTCCACCCAGCCGATGCTTGCCGCCCCAATCAGCAAAGAGCCTCTGTTGCTGTACATTGCGGCCACGGGACAAGTTGTCAGTACAGTACTCACGGTCGAGCGGGAAGAAGAAGGAAAGGCCTTCAGAGTTCAGCGCCCAGTCTATTATGTGTCTGAAGTTTTGACACCTTCAAAACAAAGATACCCTCACTACCAGAAGCTTGTATATGGGATTTATATGACCACCAAAAAGGTTGCACATTACTTCTCTGACCACTCCATTACAGTCGTCAGCGACGCCCCACTGTCAGAGATTCTGCATAACAGAGATGCAACTGGTCGAGTGGCCAAGTGGGCGATTAAACTCCTTCCCTTAGATATCAAGTTTGAAGCAAAGAAGGCTATCAAGTCCCAAGCAATCGCAGATTTCATCGCCGAGTGGATTGAACAGCAACTTCCGACTCAAGTTCACTCGGAGCACTGGACCATGTTCTTCGATGGATCTAAGATGCTGAATGGTTCCGGTGCTGGGGTAGTTCTAGTCTCCCCCCGAGGAGATAAGCTCAGATATGTTCTCCAGATTCACTTCGATTCCTCCAACAATGAAGCAGAGTATGAAGCACTTTTGTATGGGTTGCGCATGGCCATTTCACTCGGCGTCCGTCGCCTCATGGTCTATGGCGACTCAGATTTGGTGGTTAATCAGGTGATGAAGGAGTGGGACGTCAGAAGTCCAGCTATGACTGGTTATTGCAATGCAGTGAGAAAGCTAGAAAAGAAATTCGAGGGGTTAGAGCTTCATCACATCCCCCGACGGAAAAACCAAGCAGCTGATGATCTGGAAAAAATAGGCTCCAAGAGAGAAGCCATTCCCAGCAATGTGTTTCTGGAGCACATCCGCTCGCCGTCATTCCAGGAGGATCCTTTCACAGAAGAAGCCCCACAACCGAAAAGTGCCACAGATCCGACTGAAGTCGAAGTTCCTGATGTGGTCGACCTAATCATGGAAGTCTTGGCAATCACTCCCGAATGGACGATACCGTACATCGTGTATATCCTAAGGAAAGAGCTCCCAGAAGACGAGGAAGAGGCTCGACATATCGTCCGCCGATCCAAGGCCTTCACAGTCATAAAGGGGCAGTTGTATAGAGAAAGCGCGACTGGAATCAGTCAGAAGTGCATAACACCAGAAGAAGGTCGGATAATCCTCGATGATATCCACTCGGGGACCTGTGGCCACCATGCGTCCTCTCGGACCATTGTGGCTAAAGCATACCGAGCGGGATTTTACTGGCCTAGAGCAAATGAGATGGCAAAATAGATAGTCGACAAATGTGGAGGCTGCCAGTTCTACTCCAACATGTCACACAAGCCTGCATCAGCCCTGAAGACCATTCCAGTCGTCTGGCCCTTTGCTGTCTGGGGACTGGACATGGTTGGTCCACTGAGAACAGGCAGGAGCGGATTCACGCATGTGCTTGTGGCAGTCGACAAGTTCACCAAATGGATTGAAGCCAAGCCTATCAAGAACCTCGATGCTGGCACTGCTATCAGTTTCGTCAGAGGACTAACATTCAGATATGGAGTCCCTCATAGCATCATCACTGACAATGGGTCAAACTTCGATTCGGACCAGTTCAGAGCTTTTTGCACCTCTCAAGGCACACGAGTCGACTACGTGTCGGTCGCGCATCCTCGTTCGAATGGACAAGCTGAAAGAGCAAATGGTTTGATTCTCAAAGGACTGAAGCCTCGGCTGATGCATGATCTCAAGCACGCGGCAGGTGCTTGGGTCGACGAGCTTCCGTCAGTTCTGTGGGGATTGAGGACCACCCCTAACCGGTCGACTGGGAGAACTCCATTATTTCTGGTTTATGGAGCCGAAGCGGTTCTGCCAAGTGATCTTCTTCACAACGCGCCCCGAGTTGAGCTTTACACCGAAGATGAAGCAGAACAGGCCCGGCAAGATGCAGTCGACCTCCTAGAAGAAGAGAGGGAGATGGCCATGATCAGATCGACCATTTATCAGCAAGACTTGCGTCGATTCCATGCCCGGAATGTGAAAAGTCGAGCCTTCCAAGAAGGAGATTTGGTCCTCCGAGTGGATCAACAGAAACCACACAAGCTTGCTCCTACTTGGGAAGGCCCCTTCATCATCACCAGAGTCCTCCACAATGGAGCGTATCACCTCTACAATGTTGATCGCCAGATCGACGAGCCACGAGCTTGGAATGCGGAACTACTCCGCCCCTTTTACACTTGAGCTCTCCCTTGGACGAGATGTAATAAGAAAAATTCCTGCAGTTCGTTTTTATCAAAGGCAAGAGTGTTCCATCAATTGTTGTCACTTTTGTTTACATACGGAATCCCCCAGTGGGTGACTTAGCCGCGAATCCGTTTCGCCTAAGTTTGAAAAAAATCCTACCGAGTGGAGAGCGATCCTCCCACTCGGGGGCTTAGCTGCAGTCCAGCACTCGCCTAAGTTCTCTCACCTAGAGACTTAGCTGCAGTCTGGCACTCGCCTAAGTTTGAAAAAATCCTACCGAGTGGAGAGCAAACCTCCCACTCGGGGGCTTAGCTGCAGTCCAGTACTCGCCTAAGTTCTCTCACCTAGAGACTTAGCTGCAGTCCGGCACTCGCCTAAGTTTGAAAAATCCCTACCGAGTGGAGAGCAAACCTCCCACTCGGGGGCTTAGCTGCAACCCAGTGCTCGCCTAAGTGTTTAAAAATCCTACCGAGTGAAGAGCAAACCTCCCACTCGAGGGCTTAGCTGCAGTCCAGCACTCGCCTAAGTTCTCTCACT